>NC_091557.1:41567262-41584762 GCF_042767895.1 Penaeus vannamei
TGACAAGAAATGTATTTTGGGGTGAGTTTTTGTTTTTGCTTTTGTTTTTCGTAATAAACTGGTTGGTGGTAATATACTATGTGTTGTGATGCGAGCAATGTTATTGTTTAAGGTAAAAGTTTCGTCAAGAAAGATGCAAATATAAACTGGTTTCTCGTGGGTTGCTTTGTTTATATCTTGGTTTGTTTGTATCTATTAGTCAATGTTTAATGTTTCATTTGAGTGTGTTTTTTGTCTCTTGTTCTTTTTTAAGTCTATATTAGTAGTGTATGGGTATATTTATTACACTATGTACGTGTATGTGATTGTAAATGTATGAATTAGAATCCATAAATGGCCGCGAATCGTCAGCGAAACGCGCGAGACAAACGCGAAGACTTACGGAGGATTTCCCGTCGCGGGTGACGCAGGTCCCTCCGTTGAGGCAGAAGCCGTCCCCGCACTGTGCCGGGGGCGCCTGGTCACTCTGAGTCTCCGAGGTCGTTGCGGAGGTCACCAACTGCGGCGGCAGCGACCCCGTCGGCGGCGTCGTCGTGTCGAAGACGGGCTCCTTCTCGCTCGGGCTGCCCGTGTAGTCGGGGGTCTCCACGGGGACGTCGGTCTCGCGGGCGGTGGTGGGCGTGGGGGACACCGGGACCTTCGTTGTGGTCGCGGGCGCCGCCGGGAGGGGGGAAGAGAAGGTCGGCATCGTAAGAGAAACGTGCGTGGCTGAGGGCTGCAGGTCAGTCGTCGGCAGTATGGCTGTCCCGTCAGGAGTCTGAGTCGTGGAGGTCAAGGCTGCGGCAGGGATTGGCGTCGTCGTCGTCGGCTCGTCAGCGGGGGTCGTGCTCGAGCCCAAGGAGGCGTTATAGAGCAGCTCGTCGTCGGGGATCGTCACATTCCTTGGCTCTACACTTGGTTCCGTCACAATGGTAAACTGGTCAACAAGACTGACTGTAGTGAGCGCCATGTCTGTAGGCTCGTCTGCCTTGGTCGTCGAGGGCAATGTGCTCGTCCCTGCGTCAGTCTTTGCGTCTGTCCCCAAGTCCTCGGGAGTTTCCGTCGTGGTGGCGAGGACTCCCACGGCAGAAGCTTGGGTGTACACGTGCTCCTCGGGAATCAACTCCAGCGTCACGGGAGTCTCTGAGGTGACGTCCACCGCCGCCTCTGTTGATGTCGTTGAGTCTTCGGTGGCAACAGGAGTGAGACTCGTCGTATCAACAGTAGCATATTCTGTTATGTCTGTGAGGGGCGTGGTTTGTGTTGGCTCAGTGTATTCTGTGGAGATTTCCGTCTGAGTTTCCGTAAACCTTACAATGTCTGTTGTTTGATGACTAATTAATGACACATCTGTTGTTTGTGCTTCGATGGTGACATCTGTTGTTTGTGTAGTCTCTGCTGTTATTGCAGTGTCAGTAACACCTACCGTTAATGTTGTATCTACAACATCGGTGCTCTCTGTTGTTAAATGGACAGTAGTTAAAGTTTCATCACTTGTTAATGTGGTTGTTTCTGTAGGTATACTTATTGTTGTTTCATCTACAACTGTTGTTGATGTGTCTCCGATATCTGTAGTTGGTGTGCGGGCAAAATCTGTCGTTGGTGTGCTGGTAAAATCTGTAGTTGGCGTCCTGTCAAAATCTGTAGTTGGCGTGCTGGCAAAATCTGTCGTTTGTGTGCTGGCAAAATCTGTCGTTTGTGTGCTGGTAAAATCTGTTTGTGTGCTGGTAAAATCTATGGTTTGTGTGCTGACAAAATCTGTCGTTTGTATGATGGCAAAATCTGTCGTTGGTGGTGTTCCCATAAAGTCTGATGTTGGCATAGTGTCAGCATCATCTGTCGTTTGTGTAGTGTCAGCAAACCCTGTTGTCGGCATAGTATCGAGAGCGCTTGTTGTATCGTCAGCTGTTGTGGGTGTCGTAGGTACCTCTGTGAAATCAACGACGGGTGTTGTAATACTGACATCATATAAGTCTGTGGAAGTCACCTGATCTGTTGTTAACTGAGTAGTGTCGTAGAATGAGGATGTGGTATCGGTCTCGGAAATCGCATCTGTTGTGGAGAATATATCGGTGGTAGAATCGGCGGCGGAGGTCAAATTATCAAGGTCAGAAAGAGTCGACGTCACGAGAGCTGTCTCAGTCGAAGTCCCGTCAGTCGCATTCCCGCCCGAGTCCTCGTAGTCTGGCGCGGGCGTCGTCCTCACCACGGGCGTTCTCGTCACGTCTGTTGCGTCGGGGACTTGCGTGGTGGAGAGGTCAGTCTGGGTCACGAGGTCGGTCACAGGAGCCACAGTTTCGGTGACATTGAAGCTCTCCTCGGGGGTGTAGGGGGTGGTGAGGCTGGGGAGCTCGGAGCCCAAGACACTGTCTTCGGTAGTGAGGAAGGGCTCAGTTACATTATCTTGGTCTGTAAGATAATCGCTTACGTTGTCTGGAAGATCTGTGGTCTCAGGCACAGGAGTTGAAAGCCCCGCCGTGACGTCTTCGGCTGTGGAAGTTTCACTGGGAAGCGAGGGGGTGACTACTAGGTCAGTCCCTGGTGCAAAAGTTTCGTTCCCTGTGAAGTCGGGAACAAGCGACGCGTTGCCAAGATCAACAGAGGTTGGCGGGGAAGCAGTAGCATCTACCGGGACTGACGTTTCAGCTGTAGTATCTACCAGGACTGACGTAATATCTGTGGCATCTACCATTACTGACGTCACAGCTGTAGCATCTACTGGGACGAACGTTACATTATGTACATCTACCATGACTGACGTTACATCTGTAGCATCTACCGGGACTGGCGAGACGAGGAGTAGCGAGCTAGGGGTAGGAAGGAACTCGGGTGTGGGCTCTAGCGCTGCTACAGTGACCAACAAGGGCGACGTACTCACTTCGACCTCCGACACGACAGACAAGGAATGCAGATCGGGCGCGGCCGTCGAGAACGAGCTCTCCAGCACCAAGGTCGGACTCAAGGAAGTGACAGCGGTCGCGGTGGCGGCCTCGGAAGGCGCCGTGGAGACGTCCTCCGGGAAGAGAGAGGAAGGCAGATCTGGAAGCACTGGTGATGGCTGCGTGGACATCGATTCGCTCCATTCCATGGCAGTGGAAGGAAAGAGAGGCGTAAACAGTTCGCTGGAAGAGTAAGGCACACTGGCAGTTATTAGCTCGGTATACTCGAGGGATACTTTGGCACTTATCACAGAAGACACAGTTGGGAAGTCCTTGGGGTCCCGCAGCGTCGACCGCAGGACACTAGTCGCGGAATCGAAACTCGGACTCAACGTTTCACTGGAAAAGTCATAATCTACAGTTACGGTTGGATACAGGGGGGCCTCGTCCGTCGGGGAGGGGGGAGGGAGGGTGTCAATGACGCTGATTTCCGTCACGTTGGCGAAGTGCGTGGCGTTGAACCACTGGTGATAGACGTCTGTCTCACCGGAACCCACTGGCTGGAAGGGCCGCCCGTCGAACCACGAAGGGAGCTCGGCGCACTCCTCGCCTGCGTCAGTCACGGCGCACTCGCACAGAGGACCCGACGCGGCGCTCGGGCAGCTGCAGAAGAAGCTGTCGATGCCGTCGATGCAGGAGCCGCCGTTCATGCACCTGGAGAGAGGCAGGTGTCACTCATGCCGCTCAGCAGTCCCTCTGATCAAGCATTTTTTTCATTAATTTTCTTTTTAATAATTTTGAAAAAAAACGAAAGGAAAAAATGGTGCATTATTTCAATACTATGATAACCTCCTTCCCATTTCAAATAACAAGAAACCGTAGTACTTCACTTACCGAGAGTATTTTCTCGGGACAGCCGACATTCTACATCAATTACAGTGTGACCTACACATTACAGAAAATATTCGATCGCATCTGTACTTACTGGAACAGGGTGTCAAAGAAGGCTTATATCTATAGACGTGATAAAGAGAAAAATAAACGAAACTTAAAGGAACAACGAAAGACGATTCGTTGTGTCAGATCAGCTGTTCAAGATACCCGGTCATTTTTGGTTTATCACTTTCACTGTCGATATTTCATCTTTTATCTCTGTCTACATCTCTCTAGCTATGTCCGCGATTCTCTCTCTCTCTCTTTCTCTCCATTCTCTCTCTCTCTCTCTCTCTCTCCCTCTCTCTCTCTCTCTCTCTCTCTCTCTCTCTTTCTCTCTCTCTCCATTCTTTTTCTCTCTCCATTCTCTCTCTCTCTTCTTTCTTTCTCTCAATCGCTCTCTCTCTCTCTTTCTCTCTCTCTCTCTCTCTCTCTCTCTCTCTCTCTCTCTCTCTCTCTCTCTCTCTCTCTCTCTCTCTCTCTCTCTCTCTCTCTCTCTCTCTCTCTCTCTCTTTATATATATATATATATATATATATATATATATATATATATATATATATATATATATATATATCCTCCCTCTCTCTCTCCTCTTTCCCCCTTCCTCCTCCTTCCCCTTTTTCTCCCTCTTCTTCCTCCTCCTTCACTCCCTCTTCCTCCTTCCCTCTCTCTCTCTCTCTCTCTCACACACACACACACACACACACACACACACACACACACACACACACACACACACACACACACACACACACACACACTCACTCGCTCACTCACTCGCTCGCTCACTCACTCACTCACTCACTCACTCACTCACTCACTCACTCACTCACTCACTCACTCACTCACTCACTCACTCACTCCCCCCCCCTCACCTTGGGGCATACGGGAGGCAGTCGTTATACTGATCTTGACACTGCGACCCGTGGAAATCCGGAACACAATAACAGGTGGCGTTGTTGTTCTCCATGACGCAGAGGGCGCCGTTCTCGCAGGGGTTGTCCTCGCAGAACACGACGGCGTCCTCGCAAAGCCTCCCCGTGTATCCTGTGGGCGGGAGGGACGTCGAAGGGGGGTTTAGAGGAGGTTGGCGGGTGGAGGGGTTGGTAGGGTTCTTGGGTGGGTGGGTGGGTTGGGTGGGTTGGGTGGGTGGGTGGTGGTGGGATGGGGGCGTGTTCTGGAGGGGTGTTGGAGGGAAGGGTTTGGTAAGGTTCTTGGGCGGGTGGGCGGGTGGGTGGGTGGGGGTGGGGTGGGGGTTAGGAGGTTGGCGGGTGGCGGGGTTGGTAGGGTTCTTGGGCAGGTGGGTGGGTGGGGTGGGGGAGTTCTGGAAGGGTGTTGCAAGGAAGGGTTTGGTAAGGTTCTTGGGCGGGGGGGGGTCTGGAAGGGTGTTGTAAGGAAGGGTTTGGTAAGGTTCTTGGGGCGGGCGAGCGGGGGTGGGGTGGGGTGGGTTCTGGAAGGGTGTTGGAGGGAAGGGTTCGGTAAGGTTCTGGGGGGTTCTGGAAGGGGTTGAGGGGTTGATGAAGATTCTGTTGGGAGAGCTGTCGTGGGTTGAGTTGGTGTTGAAACTATGGGTTACAAGAGGAGTTCCTGGTGGGCTAAGGCACAAAGGAAAAAAAAAGAAAGAATATAATGATGAAAGTACATGCATGCATAAACACACACACACGCACACACTCAAACACGCACACACTCAAACACACACACACACACACACACACACACACACACACACACACACACACACACACACACACACACACACACACACACACACACACACTCAAACATACACGCACACACACTCAAACACACACACACACAAACACACTTGTTTTTGACCCTGTAAAATCGCCAAAGACTCAGCTGAACTGCGCAACCATCTTGCACAGTCCGATTTGCGCAGTGCAGGTCGTGCATGTATGGGACCAGTTTACATAGCTGCTCAAGCCACGCCCGACGCCAGCCTTAATTCAGTCCCTTCCCGGAAATGCTTGCCCAAAGCCAGGTTCGAGCAAGACTAGTATGAGCGCGTATGGGCAAGGATCACGTGAACCGTATCCATGTTGACAAATGTAAAAAAAAGGTATGAATGAGAACGAATATCTTCACAATACAAGAGATGTATTTAACCGGTTTCGATTATATCTTCGTCAGAAATACATGAAATTTCTGACGAAGATATAATCGAAACCGGTTAAATACATCTCTTGTATTGTGAAGATATTCGTTCTCATTCGTACCTTTCCACAAGCATCACGTGTTGTCTTAAGGCGATGACGTTAACATCTGCGAGATGGTAGGCATATAAAACAGCGCGCGACTTTATCGAACTGTATCAGTTACATCCTTGGTTATGGAGAGTTAAGAGTAAAATTAATCCGACAGATAACTACTACTACTTATACTACTACCCCACTATTACTACTACTACTGCTATTTCTTCTACTACCTCTGCTACTACTACTACGACAACTACTACTACTACTACCACCACTATTACTACTACTACTGCTATTTCTTCTATTACCTCTACTGCTACTACTACTACTACCACCACCACCACTATTACTACTTCTACTACTACTATTTCTTCTTATACTAATACTGCTACAACACCAACAACTACTACTACTACATCATAACTGAGCAAATCCGAACAGAGTGGTATTACATTTTTTATTTTATACAATTTAATACAATTTTTTTCAAGCATTACATCCAGATTTTATTTACACAGACAACAGTACGGCTCAATGGTAAGGTTGTCAGGTTCAGCAACATATTCCTAAAGTGTATTAATTAATCTTAATTAATTGGAATAAAAACATACTCTAAATGCAGTGTTCAACAGGTATCTGGAAAGGCCAGAAAGAAGCTATGAAAAAATATATAATAATTTGGTTGGTTTGATTATGGTAATTAGAGGTCATTTTCGTAAACTCGGTTAGTAGATTCTCGCTGTCGCTGTCCTTTCAGTATCTGGACGTTTCTTATCGCTTCCTTTGCAATCTCTCTTTTTTTCTTTGTCTCTTTCTTTCTTTTTTTTTCCTTATCTTTCTTCTTTTTCTCTTTCTCACTTTTGTTCTCTCTCTCTCTCTCTCTCTCTCTCTCTCTCTCTCTCTCTCTCTCTCTCTCTCTCTCTCTCTCTCTCTCTCTCTCTCTCACTCTCACTCTCACTCTCCTCTCACTCTCTCTCTCTCTCTCTCTCTCTCTCTCTCTCTCTCTCTCTCTCTCTCTCTCTCTTACACCTCATTTTTGCTCTCTCCCTTACTTTCTTTTATGGCTTCTTTCTTCCTTCCCAATTCCATGAAAATAATCATACAGGAACAGGAAGCTACCCAGGGGAACTGACAGCGGCACAGGGGAGAGAGAGAGAGAGAGAGAGAGAGAGAGAGAGAGAGAGAGAGAGAGAGAGAGAGAGAGAGAGAGAGAGAGAGAGAGAGAGAGAGAGAGAGAGAGAGAGAAAGAGAGAGAAAGAGAGAGAAAGAGAGAGAAAGAGAGAGAGAGAGAGAGAGAGAGAGAGAGAGAGAGAGAGAGAGAGAGAGAGAGAGAGAGAGAGAGAGAGAGAGGAGGGAAGAAAGAACAATAAAAAAAAGAAAACAAAAAAAAAAAACAGATAAAATACAAAAAAAGCGTCGATTTTTGACTTACCGAACTGACAGGCGCAGGCAAAGCTCCCAGGAGTGTTGAGACAGACCGCGTCATGCAAGCAGGGCGTGGCCAAGCACTCGTCCACATCAGCTTCGCATGCCCGGCCGCTCCAACCTACACGCACGCACGCACGCACGCACGCACAAACATCCGACGTGGGGGAAGGGGAAGGGGGGGAGGGGAGAGAGCGTGTTAGTTGGAGATGTCGTAGTGGGAAAAAAGGACATTAACTTAAATTTAAACTATCGTAGAGGGAAAAAAGGACATCCATTTAAACTTAAACTACCGTAGAGAGGAGAAAAGGACATAAATTTAATCCTAAACTACCGTAGAGGCAAAAAAGGACATGTACTGAAACTTAAACTGCCGTAGAAGGAAAAAATAGGAGAACATTAGCAAAACTTAGCAACTTACCGTAGAGGAAAAAAAGGACATGCTGTAATGTTAATATTAAACTAACATCCGACGTGTTTTAAAGGGACACGATGAAGGGGAAGGGGGAGAGAGCGTTAGTTGGAGATGTCGTAGTGGGAAGAAAAAGGACATTAACGTAAACTTAAACTGCCGTTGAGGGAAAAATAGGACATTAACGTAAACTTATACAGCCGTAGTGGGAAAAATAGGACAAACTTAATCCTAAACTGCCGTAGAGGGAAAAATAGGACATAAACTTAAACTGCCGTAGAGGGGAAAAAAGGGCATTTACTTAAACTTAAACAAACTGCCGTAGTGGGAAAAAAAGGACATTAACTTAATCTTAAACTGCCGTAGAGAGGAGAAAAGGACATTAACGTAAACTTAAACTGCCGTAGAGGAAATTAACTTACACTGCCGTAGAGGGAAAAATAGGACATTAACTTAATCCTAAACTGCCGTAGTGGGAAAAAAGGGACATCAACTTAATCTTAAACTGCCGCATACGGGAAAAAAGGACAACTGAAACTTAAACTGACGTACAGGGAAAAAATAGGAAATTAACTTAAAACTGCCGTAGAGGGGAAAAAAGGACATTAACTTAATCCTAAACTGCCGTAGAGGGAAACAATAGGAAATTAACTTAAACTGCCGTAGAAAGGGAAAAAAAGGACATTAACTTCAATTTCAAATGTCGTGATGGGGAAAAAAATAGGATTAGCTCAAAGGCATAAACTTCCAGTGTTAGTAGATTATGTAGGAAACAAATGCAGAATGTCTATTTATTTTATATTATTATCACCATTTATATTTACATATTTATTAAATTCTGTATTTACCATTTATTGTACACGAGGAAAAGAATGGAATAAACAAAAAATCCAATCAATAGAAGTGAGAAAAAATAAGAAAAAAAATCTGAATAAAAGACGATTGCAAACTAAATAAAATTATTAAATAAATAAAAATGAAAAAATAAAATAAAAAATAGATAAACATATGGTTAAATAAAAAAGGGGGCTGGGCAAATTTGAAGACTTTAAATCTAAAAAATTATTTTAAAAACACGGCAAAAGAACGGAAGAGACAAAAAAACTTAATTAAAAATTAAATAAATATAAAACTAATGAAAGACAAATAAACAAACAAACGAGACAGACCTAAAAACAACAACTAAAACCTAAAACAGAAATAACCCTACTTTACCCCTTTAAAAAAGATAAGAAAAAAAGGAAAAATAACATATGTATATATATATATATATATATATATATATGTTTATGAAATAAAATATACAAATAAACATAAAAATAAACAAAATGAAACAAACTAACAAACAAAATAAAAAGAAAGAAAAATAAACATAAAAATAAACAAAATGAAACAAGGTAACAAACAAGATAAAAAGAACAAAAAAATAAACATAAAAACAAACAAAATGAAACAAATGAAGAAACAAAATGAAACAAATTATGAAGAAACAAAATGAAACAAATTAAGAAACAAAACGAAACAAATTAAGAAACAAAATGAAACAAATTAACACACAAGAAATAAAAATAAAAAATAAACATAAGAATTAGCAAAATCAAAAAAAAAAAAAAAAAAAACGAAAAAGGGAGAATTTGAACAACGTTTTCTCCCTCGTTCGGGGCCCCGGATGTCCCTTCCGCTCCAGCCGGCCCAGGGAGAGTGGAAAAGGTCGACATCGTAAAGGTCAGCCGACGAGTCTCCGTAAGGCTTCACAACCCTTTTCATAACCAGTTTCATAACCCTGTTCGTCGGCTTGTCAATCGTCTTCGTTGACATATTTTCTAAACGTGATGATAACCTTGAAAATGGTTATTATGGTTGTTCTCGTAACTGATATCAGACCATGCACATAATTATTTTCATATATATATTTTTTTATGTTTTAACAACTGTTCTTGTATAAACGTGTCCAGGCCGTTCTTCATAACCGTTTTTATTTCTTTTTTCACAAGCACCTTCGTAACCGTCTTCAAAACGTTTTCGTATTTGATTTTAAAATCGTCCTCATAACCGTCTCCAGACCACTCTCATAACCGTTTATATTCAAAATTTCAAATCCACCTTTATAACCGTCCTCGCTAGCACTCTCATAACCGTCTCCAGATCGCTCTCATAACCGTTACTATTCAAATTTTCATATCCACTCTTGTAACCGTCTTCATAACCGTTTCCTCAACCGACCTTCTCACTTCTCCGAACTAAACCCGTGTTCACTTTACGATAAGTGTGATTTGTATATAAAAACATAGAAAGAAAATATTTGTACAAATACGAAAAGGAAAGAAAGAAGAAGAAGAAAAAATAGTGGAAAGAAATGCCAAACAACCAATGCCCAAAACAGATAAAACAGTAGGGCAGTGTTCGTATAAATAATAGTAGTAGTAGTAGTAGCGTTGGTAACAGTGCTAGTATTGGTAGTAGTAGTCGTCGTAATAGTGGTAGTATTAGCAGTAGAAATGGTATTGGTGTTGTTATTGTTATTATTGTTTTGTAAATTGTGAATAGCTACGGTTTGTGTGTGTATGTATGTGTGCTTCCCCATTTGTGTGAATAACTTATTCTGGAAGAAGGGATACGCACCTACCAAAAAAATAAATAAATAAAAAATAAAAATAGAGAATATTATTAATAATAATAATAATAAATAGATAAATAATAATAAATAAATAACAACTCATGAACACTGAACAAAAACAAACCCAACTCCTATCATAACAGGTGTTCACGCACGCCCCCGGAGCGAAAGGACACATCGATCGGGAACAACAGAAGACCCGAGTATCTTCAACGAAATCTTTTTTCTTTTTTTTTCCTTTTCTTATCTATTGTCCAGATCGACCCTCCGTGACTCTGCACTTTTTTAAGCCTCGACGCAACAGCTCTTGTGTTCTTGAGGAAAAAAAAAATGGCGGGAAAATATATCGCCTTCCTCAATCGCCGTTTGAATTGTCGGTTTGGGATTAGGTTAAAAAAAATATGTATATGATATTTTTGTTTCTTTTTTTCCGCTTAAATATACATTTTGGTACGGAATTCCCACCATTAAATATTATCTGCAAGTGCAAATGCATAAGCACACTGTCTTATGCATATATATTTTTTTTTTAGTCTCGAAAAAATACGAGACCAAAAAACAACAAAAAAAAAAAACGAAGAATAAAAACAAACAAAACAAACGCGAAGGAAAGAAGAAAAAGAAATGGATATTGCAGGGACGAAAAATTAAAATTAAAAAGAAAGTTGATAAAGAACATTCAAAACAAAAGGAATAACCAAATGGAGGAAGGACATTTAAGATAATAAATATGGTGGGGTGAAAAAATACGAGAAAATAAATAGAGAAATGGAATCAGGGTAGAAGGCGAAAGGGGGAAAGGAAATAAATAGAATAAAGAAGATTCAAGAGAGTAGAGCGTAGAGAAAGAGAATATATAATAAAGCAAGGAAACGCAAAAAAAGGAAAAAAAAAGAAAAAAAGGAAGAATGAAAAACAAAGAAACAAAAATGCAAAAACGAATGAAAGAATAAAAAGAAACCGAATAAACGAGAAAAGAGGAGACAACATAATAATATAGATTAAAGGAAGAATGGAGAGAAAGCACGAGACAGAAAATAGAAGCATAGAAAGGAAAATAAAGCAGGAGGAGGTAAACTCACAATAAAAGAAGATACCTTTGGACGTTGAGAAAACAAAAGGGAAGAGAGGGAGGAAGGAGGAGAGAAGGGAGGGAGGAGAGCCCTTTGTAGGAGAAGGAAAAAGAGGGAGACTAGGAGGAAGAGATGAGGGTAGAAGGGAGGGAGAGTAGGAGGAGGAGGGAGGCAGGACAGAAGGAAAGGATTAGGTAAGAGCAGAAGGGACAGGAAAGGGGAGGGAGGAAGTTGGAGAAGGAGGAGGAGTAGAGAGGGTAGGAGGGAAGGAGGAGAGAGGGAAAGTGAAAGAAGGGAAGGAGAAGGAGGAGAGAGGGTAGGAGGAGGAAGGAGGAGGAGGAAGAGAGAGGATAGGAGGAGAAGGAGGAGGAGAGAGGGTAGGAGGAAAAGGAGGAGTAGAGAGGGAAGGAGGAGGAGAGAGGGCGGGAGGGAGTGGGAAAGAAGAGAGAACGTGGCTTAGCGAAGGACGGGCTGGGGGAGGAGGTAGGAGAAGGGGAGGCGAAGAAGGGAGGGGAAGGGACAGTCTCTGAACAAAAGAAGTAGACGACATAGCGTGCGCAATTGGTAACCCCTCCCTTGCAGCTATTATCGATATGTTACAGGCAATTGTCAACTTTTCTCTCTGACTACGTTTCTGCTTGCTTGTCGTGTTGCTTGCAGCGCCACGAACTAAGGGAAAGGTTAAGGGTGTAACGAATTTTGGGGGATTTTAATGAGTTACTTGGTACCTTATGTTGTTTATATATATATATATATATATTTTAATTTGAATTCGATGTTACGATGATTAGAGAAATCGTGCATGTTTTTTTTTTTTTTTTTTTTTTTTTTTTTTAGTTTGTAATTGATTTTTGTGTGTGTAGGAGGAGGGAGAAGGTAAATAAAAAGGGCGCTTTTATGAATGTGAAAACGTGATTGCGGCCTGCTGGTATGCTTAAAGAAGAGATCATCACGTGACACATGACACGAACTGACACAAGTCATAGACAAGGTCCCATACGACAGAGTCGGTGGCGCTAGCGAGATGGTTCGAGACGAGAGGCTTTGCAGAGACTGGCAAAAATAAATTACGTTCTACTGTTGTCGTTGCAGCACCGCTCTTTGGCATACCTAACACAGTGCATGCAGCAAGAATTAGCAAATTGCAGCGGTGTCGCATTACAGCATAATCACTGTTCATCAGCTCTGACGCCATAACTCAACGCTTACCAGTCCAAATACTCTTGAATCACGTGACTACGCTCCGCACGATGGCGAAAATTCAAACTGACGACGGTTTGTTTTCCTTTTTTTATTAACGCCTTTTTTTTCTAACCATAGCAACGCAACAAAGCATTAATAAAGATTTTTTGAGGATCGAGACCAGAGGATCCCCAGAGCTTACTATGCGACCGACAACCCCCCCCCCTAATAAAGATGAGTTGGCGTGCGGTGCCTAGTGATTAACCCCCTCCCTCCCAAATACCGACCGCCAACGACCGTCATCGTACATCTGGAAGTCGAAAGAAAACATCGTAAGGCTCTCGGATAAATATCGGATTATTCATCCTATCTATCGTCACCGTACGTCACCGGATTTGATCTTAATAGGAGTCGTATTTATGGCGATATTCCGATTTCATGGTGATGCATAAGATGCCAGATGCCGCCATTATTCGAATAATCCTTGATATGCATAGACAATGTCCCACTGATATAGTTGCAGATATGCGAATTATGTTTAGTATTTTAGTCTATAACAAATATTTCCACTCGAATGAAAAAATCACTATCGTGTTGATACTATGGTAGAAAACCCCGCAATGCACAAACTAGATTTACTGAAGTACTTCAATAAATCTAGTTTGTGCATTGTGTTTTTCTGCCAATTCTACTCTTGTATTTTAGTCAAACATTCAATCCCAATATTCATAGAAACTCTAAATATAAAATCGTAACTGATTCTACCATCGTCAAATAAACAGAATTTATACACCTCTCCCTCTCCCTCTCCCTCTCTCTTTCTATCTCTCTCGCTCTCTCCCTCTCTCTCACACACACACATTATTATATTTTCTCTTCCATTTATCCTCCAACCACTCTCCCAAGGGCTGTCCGCGCCTTGCAAGACGTCCGTAATTTCTTTTTGCAATTTAGGGAGAGTCCGCGGGGTACCTTCGCCCGGTCCGCACGCGATCGTCTTCGTACACAGATTTTTAGTTTTTTTTTTCAACTTCTTCTCTAATCGATGCGGAGCCACTGGTTTAATTAGGTCTGGTCTGGAACCCCCTTTTTTCCATGGGGACTAATAGACCTCTTTACCTCCCCCGGTGTGCTTAAAAAGACCGCTTGTTTTGGAAGATTTAAGGTTAAATGGCCTTTAAGGTTAAATGGCCTTTGTAGAGTACCTAACCTCCTTGTTTGGAAGGGAGAACAACGAGCTATTTATAAACTCTTCGCTATCAACCATGGCAGATTTCGGATAATAAACTGTTTTTTCATTTTTCTTCTTCCTCTTCTTCTTCTTCTTCTTTTTCTTTTTCCTTTTTCTTTTCTTTTTCTTCTTCTTCTTCTTCTTCTTCTTCTTCTTCTTCTCCTTCTCCTTTGTCTTCTCCTTAACTTTAATAATCTCTTCTTCTTCATCATCTTCTTCTTCTTCCTTCTTCTTCATCATCTTCTTCTTCATCATCTTCATCATCTTCTTCTTTCATCATCACCTTCTTCTTCTTCCTTCTTCTTCTCTCATTTCACCGGTGAAATTGGCTTTTCCTTTTTTAGTGTCTTGGACCGCACGAGTTTCATGATTTCTTTGCATGATGTCCTAACGTCTTGCTAACTTGTTGCGGTCTTGTGTGTGTGTTTGTTTGTTGTGTGGGCGGGCGTGGGCGTAGAGGGTTACGTCTTTGTTTTAGTTTGTCTGTGTATATCTGTTTATGTTGTCTGTTGTGTGTGTGTTTATCTGTTTATGTTGTCTGTATTTTCATGTTATATATATAATGTTTCTTTTTATTTTATTTCATATGTTTGCTTTTTAAAAATATTTTATATGCTTATCTTGTCTGTATTTGTGTTTGCAATTTGTGTGTGTTTGTGTCTTTGTTTGCATCCACATTTATATCTGTAAATTGTGTTTTAAATCATACGTATGCATTTCCTTACGTGTCTTCATACCTGTCCCTATAATTTCGTGTATTCCTATGTATATCCACCCCCTTATACTTCACATAACCCCCCCCCCCTCAATCTCCACATACCTCACCCACATAGCTCTGCTTCATTTTCTGACCTTCCCTTCCTAAGCTTCAGCTAGCTTATTCCACTGTCTCCATTCTTTCATATCCTGCTGAAAAAAAAACACACACACATAGCCCCCTCAAATCTCCACATATTTCACGACACAGCCCCCAATTTCCACATACCTTACCCACATACCCTCGAAATCCCCACAGCACCCAATCTCCACATACCTCATTCAACATAACCCCCAATTTCCACATAACTCACCACATAGCCCCCAATTCCCTCGTACCACCCATTCTCCATGCAAACCCTCCAATCACCACACTACCCACCAATCTCAACATACCCCCAGCATACCCCACCAATCCCCACATACCCCCACCAATCCCCACATACCCCCCCTTCCAATCCCCACATACCTGCCACCAACCTCCACCTACCCCCCCCGACCAACCTCCACATACCCCCCCCTCCCCCCGACATACCCCCCCCCCAATCTCCACATACCTGAGGGGCAGTCGCAGGTGTAGGTGAGGGCGGGGCCGTCCACACACACGCCCCCGTGGAGACACCTTGGGCCGTCGCCGATAGACAAGTCCGTGGCGTTGCAGACACTCACATCTATTTCGCAATTGACACCTGAGGAGAGCAAGAATAGGAGGGGGGGGGTGAAGAATAAGGATAGGATGGTGATGAATAGGGATAGGGGGATGGAGAATATTAATGATATAGGAATGAGATGATGGAGAGCAAGAATAAGGGGGGTGGTGAAGAAATAAGGATAAGGATGGTGATGTGAATAGGGATAGGGGGATGGAAGAATATTAATGTATATAGGAATGTGAGATGATGGAGAGGGCAAGAATAGGGGGGGGTGAAGAATAAGGATAGGGGGATGGTGATGAATAGGGATAGGGGATGGAGAATATTAATGATATAGGAATGAGATGATGGAGAGCAAGAATAGGGAGGGTGAAGAATAGGGATAGGGGGATGGTGAAGAATAAGGATAGGGGGATGGAGAATATTAATGATATAGGAATGCGATGATGGAGAGCAAGAATAAGGGGGGTGGTGAAGAATAAGGATAGGATGATGGAGAATATTAATGATATAGGAATGAGATGATGGAGAGCAAGAATAGGAGGGGGGTGAAGAATAGGGAAAAGAGATGGGTGATGAAGATAGGGATAGGGGGTGGGAGAATATTAATGATATAGGGAATAGAGATGATGGAGAGCAAGAAATAGCAGGGGGGGGGGGGTGAAGAATAGGAAAGAGATGGTGATGAATAGGGATAGGGGGTGGGAGAATATTAATGATATAGGAATGAGATGATGGAGAGCAAGAATAGGAGGGGGGGGGTGAAGAATAGGAATGGGATGGTGATGAATAGGGATAGGGGGTGGGAGAATAATATTAATGATATAGAGATATGAGCAACAATAGGGGGGGGTGAAGAATAGGAATGGGATGTGTAGAAGAATAAGGGTAGGATGATTGGAGAATATTAATGATATAGGAATGGAGATGATGGAGAGCAAGAATAGGGGGGTGAAGAATAAGGATAGGGGGATGGAGAATGAGGATAGGGGGATGGGGAATAGGGATAGGATGATGAAGAATAGGGATAGGGGGATGGAAAATAAGGATTGGATGATGAAGAATAGGAATGATATAGGAATGAGATGACGAAGAATAGGAATGAGATGATGAAGAATAGGAATGGGATGGTGAAGAATAAGGATATAAAAATATGATGAACAAGAATAGGATGATGGAGAACAAGAATAATATGAAGAATAAGAAATAAATATGATGAAGAATAAGAGTGAGATGATGAATAAGAATAGAATGAATAATAATAATATGATGATGAACAAGAATAGGATGATGGAGAACAAGAATAATATGAAGAATAAGAAATAAATATGATGAAGAATAAGAGTGAGATGATGAATAAGAATAGAATGAATAATAATAATATGATGATGAACAAGAATAGGATGATGGAGAACAAGAATAATATGATGAAGATTAAGAATGAGAAGATGAAATATAAGAATAATATGAAGAACAAGAATGCGAAGACGAAGAACAAGAAAAAAGATGAAAAAAAGAAAAAAAACATGATGAAGAACAAGAATAATAATAAGAACAAGGAAAAGATGATGAAGAGTAAGAATAGGATGATGAAGAACAAGAATGAGTTGAAGAACAAGAAAAAATTATGAAGAACAAGAAAGAGATGATGAAACACAAGAAAAAACATGATGAAGAACAATAATAAGAAGAAGAACAAGAAAAAGATGATGAAGAATAAGAAGAGGACGGAGAATAATAATATAATTTATAAATCATATACATTAACCTTATATTCTTTACTCATTTTTCCCTTATCTTTAATCCCACTCATACCCTTTCATCTTCTCATTTTCTCTTATCTTTTGCTCAATTTTCTAATCTACTAATTTTCTTTAATTTCTACTCATTTATCATTTTCCTCTAATCTTTTACTCATTTTCTATTATCTCTTCCTCATTTCCTCATATTTTAATCATTTTTCATTTTCCACTCATCTCTTCCTCATTTTCTCCCATTCCCATTCATTTCATTTTCTGTCATCTTTCTCTCACCTCTTCCTCATTTTCTCTCACTTTCCACTCATCTCTTCCTCATTTTCCACTCATCTCTTCCTCAATTCTTTCCTCTCATTTTCCACCCATCTCTTCCTCATTTTC
>NC_091557.1:41593637-41606137 GCF_042767895.1 Penaeus vannamei
AACAAAAACAAACCAACCCTTCTAACAGGTTTCCGTCCCCCCGGAGGAAAGGAAATCGAGGGAACAAAGCCTGGTATCTTCATCAAATCTTTTTTCTTTTTTCTTTTTTTTTTTCCTTTTCTTATCTATTGTCCAGATAGACCCTCATGACTCTACTTTTTTAAGCCTCGACGCAACAGCTCTTGTGTTCTTGAGGAAAGGAAAAAAAAATGGCGGGAAAATATATCGCCTCCCTCAATCGCTGTTTGAATTTGTCGGTTTGGTATTAGGGTAAATATATACAAAAAAAAAAAACATTATATATATATATATAATATATATATATATATATATATATATATATATATATATATATATATATATATATATATATATATATCTTTTCCGTTAGAATATACATTTTAGTACGGAATATCCTCCATCAAATATTGTCTGCAAGTGCCAATGCATAAGCACACTGTCATATGCACATATATACTTTTTTCGTCTCGAAAAAATACGAGACCAAAAAACAAACAAACAAACAAAACGGAAGAATATAAACAAACAAAATTCAAACACAAAAGAAAGAAGAAAAAGAAATTAAAATTAAAAAGAAAGTTGATAAAGAACATTCAAAACAAAAGGAATAACCAAATGGAGGAAGGACATTTAAGATAATAAATATGGTGGGGTGAAAAAATACGAGAAAATAAATAGAGAAATGGAATCAGGGTAGAAGGCGTAAGGGGGAAAGGAAATAAATAGAATAAAGAAGATTCAAGAGAGTAGGCGTAGAGAAGAGAATAATAAAGCAAGGAAACGCAAAAAAAGGAAAAAAAAAGAAAAAAAGGAAGAATGAAAAACAAAGAAACAAAAATGCAAAAACGAATGAAAGAATAAAAAGAAACCGAATAAACGAGAAAAGAGGAGACAACATAATAATATAGATTAAAGGAAGAATGGAAGAAAGCACGAACAGAAAATAGAAGCATAGAAAGGAAAATAAAGCGAGGAGGTAAACTCACAATAAAAAAAAGATATTTGGGCGTGAAAACAAAAGGGAAGAGAGGGAGAGGAGGAGAAGGGAGGGAGGGTAGGAGAAGGAAGGGAGACTAGGAGGAGAGAGGGTAGAAGAAGGGAGGGAGAGTAGGAGGAGTAGGGAGGGCAGGAGAAGGAGGATTAGGTAACAGCAGAAGGGAGGAAGGGAGGGAGAGTTGGAGAAGGAGGAGGAGTAGAGAGGGTAGGAGGAGGAGGAGAGAGGGAAAGTAGAAGGGAAGGAGAAGGAGGAGAGAGGGTAGGAGGGGAAGGAGGAGGAGGAAGAGAGAGGATAGGAGGAGAAGGAGGAGGAGAGAGGGTAGGAGGAAAAGGAGGAGGAGAGAGGGCGGGAGGGAGTGGGAAAGAAGAGAGACTGTGGCTTAGCGAAGGACGGGCTGGGGGAGGAGGTAGGAGAAGGGGAGGCGAAGAAGGGAGGGGAAGGGACAGTCTCTGAACAAAAGAAGTAGACGACATAGCGTGCGCAGGTAACCCCTCCCTTGCCTATTAATGTTACAGGCAATTGTCTTTTCTCTCTGACTACGTTCTGCTTGCTTGTCGTGTGCTTGCAGCGCCACGAACTAAGGGAAAGGTTAAGGGTGTAACGAATTTTGGGGGATTTTAATGAGTTACTTGGTACCTTATGTTGTTTATATATATATATATATATATATATATATATATATATATATATATATATATATATATTTTTTTTTTTTTTTTTTTTTTTAATTTGAATTCGATGTTACGATGATTAGAGAAATCGTGCATGTTTTTCTTTTTTTTCTTTTTTTCTTTTTTTTAGTTTGTAATTGATTTTTGTGTGTAGGAGGAGGGAGAAGGTAAATAAAAAGGGCGCATGAATGTAAACGTGATTGCGGCCTGCTGGTATGCTAAGAAAGATCATCACGTGACACATGACACGAACTGACACAAGTCATAGACAAGGTCCCATGACAGAGTCGGTGGCGCTAGCGAGATGGTTCGAGACGAAGGCTTTGCAGAGACTGGCAAAAATAAATTACGTTCTACTGTGTCGTTGCAGCACCGCTCTTTGGCATACCTAACACAGGCATGCAGCAAGAATTAGCATTGCAGCGGTGTCGCATTACAGCATAATCACTGTCAGCTCTGACGCCATAACTCAACGCTTACCAGTCCAAATACTCTTGATCACGTGACCGCTCCGCACGATGGCGAAAATTCAAACTGACGACGGTTTGTTTTCCTTTTTTTATTCGCCTTTTTTTTCTAACCGCAACGCAACAAAGCATTAATAAAGATTTTTGAGGATCGAGACAGAGGATCCCAGAGCTTACTTGCGCCCGACAACCCCCCCCCGTAATAAAGATGAGTTGGCGTGCGGTGCCTAGTGATTAACCCCCTCCCTCCCAAATACCGACCGCCAACGACCGTCATCGTACATCTGGAAGTCGAAAGAAAACATCGTAAGGCTCTCGGATAAATATCGGATTATTTATCCTATCTATCGTCACCGTACGTCACCGGATTTGATCTTAATAGGAGTCGTATCTATGCGATATTCCGATTTCATGGTGATGCATGAGATGCCAGATACCGTCATTATTCGAATAATCCTTGATATGCATAGACAATGTCCCACTGATATAGTTGCAGATATGCGAATTATGTTTAGTATTTAAGTCTATAACGAATATTTCCACTAGAATGAAAAAATCACTATCGTGTTGATACTATGGTAGAAAACCCCGCAATGCACAAACTAGATTTACTGGAGTACTTCAATAAATCTAGTTTGTGCATTATGTTTTTTCTATCATATCTATTCTAGTATTTCAGTCGAACAGTTCAATCCCAATAGTCATAGAAACTCTAAATATAAGCTTAAAATCGTAACTGATTCTACCATCGTCAAATAAACAGAATTTATACACCTCTCCCTCTCCCTCTCTCTTTCTATCTCTCTCGCTCTCTCCCTCTCTCTCTCACACACGCATTATTATTTTTTCTCTTCCATTTATCCTCCAACCACTCTCCCAAGGGCTGTCCGCGCCTTGCAAGACGTCCGTAATTTCTTTTTGCAATTTAGGGAGAGTCCGCGGGGTACCTTCGCCCGGTCCGCACGCGATCGTCTTCGTACACAGATTTTTCGTTTTTTTTTTAACTTCTCTAATCGATGCGGAGCCACTGGTCTAATTAGGTCTGGTCTGGAACCCCCTTTTTTCCATGGGGACTAATAGACCTCTTTACCTCCCCCGGTGTGCTTAAAAAGACCGCTTGTTTTGGAAGATTTAAGGTTAAATGGCCTTTAAGGTTAAATGGCCTTTGTAGAGTACCTAACCTCCTTGTTTGGAAGGGAGAACAACGTGCTATTTATAAATCCTTCGCTATCAACCATGGCAGATTTTGGATAATAAACTGTTTTTTCATTTTTCTTCTTCCTCATCTTCTTCTTCTTCTTCTTTTTGTTTTTCCTTTTTCTTTTTCTTCTTCTTCTTCTTCTTCTTCTCCTTCTCCTTCTTTATCTTCTTCTACTTCCTTCTTCTTCTCCTCCTTCTCCTTCTCCTTCTTCTTCTTCCTTCATCATCATCATCTTCTTCTTCCTCTTCCTCTTCATCATCTTCTTCTTCCTTCTTCTTCTCTCATTTCACCGGTGAAATTGGCTTTTCCTTTTTTAGTGTCTTGGACCGCACGAGTTTCATGATTTCTTTGCATGATGTCCTAACGTCTTGCTAACTTGTTGCGGTCTTGTGTGTGTGTTTGTTTGTTGTGTGGGCGGGCGTGGGCGTAGAGGGTTACGTCTTTGTTTTAGTTTGTCTGTGTATATCAGGTTATGTTGTCTGTTGTGTGTGTGTGTATCTGTTTATGTTGTCTGTTGTGTGTGTGTTTATCTGTTTATGTTGTCTGTTGTGTGTGTGTATATCTGTTTATGTTGTCTGCTGTGTGTGTATATCTGTTTATGTTGTCTGTTGTGTGTGTGTGTATCTGTTTATGTTGTCTGTTGTGTGTGTGTATATCTGTTTATGTTGTCTGTTGTGTGTGTGTATATCTGTTTATGTTGTCTGTTGTGTGTGTGTATATGTTTATGTTGTCTGTTGTATGTGTGTATATCTGTTTATGTTGTCTGTTGTGTGTGTGTTTATCTGTTTATGTTGTCTGTTGTGTGTGTGTGTTTATCTGTTTATGTTGTCTGTATTTTCATGTTATATATGTTTCTTTTTATCTTATTTCATATGTTTTTTTTAAATATTTTATATGATTATCTTGTCTGTATTTGTGTTTGCAGTCTGTGTGTGTGTTTGTTTCTGTGTTTGCATCCACATTTATATATGTAAATTGTGTGTTAAATCATACGTATGCATTTTCTTATGTGTCTTCATACCTGTCCCTATAATTTCGTGTATTCCTATGTATATCCACGCCCTTATACTTCACATACCCCCCCCCCCTAATCTCCACATACCTCACCCACATAGCCCCCTCAAATCTCCACATATTTCACGACACAGCCCCCAATTTTCACATACCTTACCCACATACCCCCGAAATCCCCACAGCCCCCAATCTCCACATACCTCATCAACATAACCCCCAATTTCCACATAACTCACCACATAGCCCCCAATTCCCTCGTACCACCCATTCTCCGCAAACCCTCCAATCACCACATACCCACCAATCTCAACATACCCCTCCAATCTCCACATACCCCCCACCAATCCCCACCTACCCCCACCAACCTCCACATACCCACCAACCTCCACCTAACCCCCCCCTCCCCCCGACCAACCTCCACATACCCCCCCCAATCTCCACATACCTGAGGGGCAGTCGCAGGTGTAGGTGAGGGCGGGGCCGTCCACACACACGCCCCCGTGGAGACACCTGGGCCCGTCGCCGATGGACAAGTCCGTGGCGTTGCAGACACTCACATCTATTTCGCAATTGACACCTGAGGAGAGCAAGAATAGGAGGGGGGGGTGAAGAATAGGGATAGGGGGATGAAGAATAAGGATAGGATGGTGAAGAATAGGGATAGGGGGATGAAGAATAAGGATAGGATGGTGAAGAATAGGGATCGGGGGAAGGAGAATATTAATTATATAGGAATGAGATGATGGAGAGCAAGAATAGGGAGGGGTGAAGAATAGGAATGGGATGGTGATGAATAGGGATAGGGGGATGGAGAATATTAATGATATAGGAATGAGATGATGGAGAGCAAGAATAGGGGGGGGGGTGAAGAATAGGGATAGGGGGATGGTGAAGAATAGGGATAGGGGGATGGAGAATATTAATTATATAGGAATGAGATGATGGAGAGCAAGGATAGGAGGGTGAAGAATAGGGATAGGGGGGGTGAAGAATAGGGATAGGGGGATGGAGAATATTAATGATATAGGAATGAGATGATGGAGAGCAAGAATAGGGAGGGGGGTGAAGAATAAGGATAGGATGGTGATGAATAGGGATAGGGGGATGGAGAATATTAATGATATAGGAATGAGATGATGGAGAGCAAGAATAAGGGGGGTGGTGAAGAATAAGGATAGGATGGTGATGAATAGGGATAGGGGGATGGAGAATATTAATGATATAGGAATGAGATGATGGAGAGCAAGAATAGGGGGGGGGTGAAGAATAGGAATGGGATGTAGAAGAATAAGGGTAGGATGATGGAGAATATTAATGATATAGGAATGAGATGATGGAGAGCAAGAATAGGAGGGGGGGTGAAGAATAAGGATAGGATGGTGAAGAATAAGGATAGGGGGATGGAGAATATTAATGATATAGGAATGAGATGATGGAGAGCAAGAATAGGGGGGTGAAGAATAAGGATAGGATGGTGAAGAATAGGGATGGGGGATGGAGAATAAGGATAGGGGGATGGGGAATAGGGATAGGGGGATGGGGAATAAGGATAGGGGGATGGGGAATAGGGATAGGGGGATGGAGAATAAGGATAGGGGGATGGAGAATAAGGATAGGGGGATGGGGAATAGGGATAGGGGGATGGAGAATAAGGATAGGGGGATGGAGAATAAGGATAGGGGGATGGGGAATAGGGATAGGGGGATGGAGAATAAGGATAGGGGGATGAAGAATAAGGATAGGGGGATGGAGAATAGGGATAGGGGGATGGAGAATAAGGATAGGGGGATGGAGAATAGGGATGGGGGATGGAGAATAATGATAGGGGGATGGAGAATAGGGATAGGGGGATGGAGAATGAGGATAGGGGGATGGAGAATAAGGATAGGGGGATGGAAAATAAGGATTGGATGATGAAGAATAGGAATGAGATGATGAAGAATAGGAATGGGATGGTGAAGAATAAGCATATAATAATATGATGAACAAGAATAGGATGATGGAGAACAAGAATAATATGAAGAACAAGAATAATATGAAGAATAAGAAATAAATATGAAGAAGAATATGATGAAGAATAAGAGTGAGATGATGAATAAGAATAGAATGAATAATAATAATAATATGGTGAACAAGAATAGGATGATGGAGAACAAAAATAATATGATGAAGATTAAGAATGAGAAGATGAAATATAAGAATAATATGAAGAACAAAAATGCGAAGACGAAGAACAAGAAAAAAGATGAAAAAAAGAAAAAAAAACATGATGAAGAACAAGAATAATAATAAGAATAAGGAAAAGATGATGAAGAGTAAGAATAGGATGATGAAGAACAAGAATGAGTTGAAGAAGAAGAGAATAGGGATAGGGGGATGGGGAATAGGGATAGGGGGATGGAGAATAAGGATAGGGGGATGGAGAATAGGGATAGGGGGATGGAGAATAGGGATAGGGGGATGGGGAATAGGGATAGGGGGATGGAGAATAAGGATAGGGGGATGGAGAATAGGGATAGGGGGATGGAGAATAAGGATAGGGGGATGGAGAATAAGGATAGGGGGATGGGGAATAGGGATAGGGGGATGGAGAATAAGGATAGGGGGATGGAGAATAAGGATAGGGGGATGGAGAATAGGGATAGGGGGATGGGGAATAGGGATAGGGGGATGGAGAATAAGGATAGGGGGATGGAGAATAAGGATAGGGGGATGGGGAATAGGGATAGGGGGATGGAGAATAAGGATAGGGGGATGAAGAATAAGGATAGGGGGATGGAGAATAGGGATAGGGGGATGGAGAATAAGGATAGGGGGATGAAGAATAGGGATAGGGGGATGAAGAATAAGGATAGGGGGATGGAGAATAGGGATAGGGGGATGGGGAATAGGGATAGGGGGATGGAGAATAAGGATAGGGGGATGAAGAATAGGGATAGGGGGATGGGGAATAGGGATAGGGGGATGGAGAATAAGGATAGGGGGATGGAGAATAGGGATAGGGGGATGGAGAATAAGGATAGGGGGATGAAGAATAGGGATAGGGGGATGAAGAATAAGGATAGGGGGATGGAGAATAGGGATAGGGGGATGGGGAATAGGGATAGGGGGATGGAGAATAAGGATAGGGGGATGAAGAATAGGGATAGGGGGGTGGGGAATAGGGATAGGGGGATGGAGAATAAGGATAGGGGGATGGAGAATAGGGATAGGGGGATGGAGAATAAGGATAGGGGGATGAAGAATAGGGATAGGGGGATGGGGAATAGGGATAGGGGGATGGAGAATAGGGATAGGGGGATGGAGAATAAGGATAGGGGGATGGAGAATAGGGATAGGGGGATGGGGAATAGGGATAGGGGGATGGAGAATAAGGATAGGGGGATGGAGAATAGGGATAGGGGGATGGGGAATAGGGATAGGGGGATGGAGAATAAGGATAGGGGGATGGGGAATAGGGATAGGGGGATGGAGAATAAGGATAGGGGGATGGAGAATAAGGATAGGGGGATGGGGAATAGGGATAGGGGGATGGAGAATAAGGATAGGGGGATGAAGAATAAGGATAGGGGGATGGAGAATAGGGATAGGGGGATGGAGAATAGGGATAGGGGGATGGAGAATAGGGATAGGGGGATGGAGAATAGGGATAGGGGGATGGAGAATAGGGATAGGGGGATGGGGAATAGGGATAGGGGGATGGAGAATAGGGATAGGGGGATGGAGAATAGGGATAGGGGGATGGGGAATAGGGATAGGGGGATGGAGAATAGGGATAGGGGGATGGGGAATAGGGATAGGGGGATGGAGAATAGGGATAGGGGGATGGAGAATAGGGATAGGGGGATGGGGAATAGGGATAGGGGGATGGAGAATAAGGATAGGGGGATGAAGAATAGGGATAGGGGGATGGGGAATAGGGATAGGGGGATGGAGAATAAGGATAGGGGGATGGAGAATAGGGATAGGGGGATGGGGAATAGGGATAGGGGGATGGAGAATAGGGATAGGGGGATGGGGAATAGGGATAGGGGGATGGAGAATAAGGATAGGGGGATGGAGAATAAGGATAGGGGGATGGAGAATAGGGATAGGGGGATGGGGAATAGGGATAGGGGGATGGAGAATAAGGATAGGGGGATGGAGAATAAGGATAGGGGGATGGGGAATAGGGATAGGGGGATGGAGAATAAGGATAGGGGGATGGAGAATAGGGATAGGGGGATGGGGAATAGGGATAGGGGGATGGAGAATAAGGATAGGGGGATGGAGAATAGGGATAGGGGGATGGAGAATAAGGATAGGGGGATGAAGAATAGGGATAGGGGGATGAAGAATAAGGATAGGGGGATGGGGAATAGGGATAGGGGGATGGGGAATAGGGATAGGGGGATGGAGAATAAGGATAGGGGGATGGGGAATAGGGATAGGGGGATGGGGAATAGGGATAGGGGGATGGAGAATAAGGATAGGGGGATGGAGAATAGGGATAGGGGGATGGGGAATAGGGATAGGGGGATGGGGAATAGGGATAGGGGGATGGAGAATAAGGATAGGGGGATGGAGAATAAGGATAGGGGGATGGGGAATAGGGATAGGGGGATGGAGAATAAGGATAGGGGGATGGAGAATAGGGATAGGGGGATGGGGAATAGGGATAGGGGGATGGGGAATAGGGATAGGGGGATGGGGAATAGGGATAGGGGGATGGGGAATAGGGATAGGGGGATGGAGAATAAGGATAGGGGGATGGAGAATAAGGATAGGGGGATGGGGAATAGGGATAGGGGGATGGAGAATAAGGATAGGGGGATGGAGAATAGGGATAGGGGGATGGGGAATAGGGATAGGGGGATGGAGAATAAGGATAGGGGGATGGAGAATAGGGATAGGGGGATGGAGAATAAGGATAGGGGGATGAAGAATAGGGATAGGGGGATGAAGAATAAGGATAGGGGGATGGGGAATAGGGATAGGGGGATGGGGAATAGGGATAGGGGGATGGAGAATAAGGATAGGGGGATGGAGAATAGGGATAGGGGGATGGGGAATAGGGATAGGGGGATGGAGAATAAGGATAGGGGGATGGAGAATAGGGATAGGGGGATGGGGAATAGGGATAGGGGGATGGAGAATAAGGATAGGGGGATGGAGAATAGGGATAGGGGGATGGGGAATAGGGATAGGGGGATGGAGAATAAGGATAGGGGGATGGAGAATAAGGATAGGGGGATGGAGAATAAGGATAGGGGGATGGGGAATAGGGATAGGGGGATGGAGAATAAGGATAGGGGGATGGAGAATAGGGATAGGGGGATGGGGAATAGGGATAGGGGGATGGAGAATAAGGATAGGGGGATGGAGAATAAGGATAGGGGGATGGAGAATAAGGATAGGGGGATGGAGAATAGGGATAGGGGGATGGGGAATAGGGATAGGGGGATGGAGAATAAGGATAGGGGGATGGAGAATAGGGATAGGGGGATGGGGAATAGGGATAGGGGGATGGAGAATAAGGATAGGGGGATGAAGAATAGGGATAGGGGGATGGGGAATAGGGATAGGGGGATGGAGAATAAGGATAGGGGATGGAGAATAGGGATAGGGGGATGGGGAATAGGGATAGGGGGATGGAGAATAAGGATAGGGGGATGGAGAATAGGGATAGGGGGATGGGGAATAGGGATAGGGGGATGGAGAATAAGGATAGGGGGATGGAGAATAAGGATAGGGGGATGGGGAATAGGGATAGGGGGATGGAGAATAAGGATAGGGGGATGAAGAATAGGGATAGGGGGATGGGGAATAGGGATAGGGGGATGGAGAATAAGGATAGGGGGATGGAGAATAGGGATAGGGGGATGGGGAATAGGGATAGGGGGATGGAGAATAAGGATAGGGGGATGGAGAATAGGGATAGGGGGATGGGGAATAGGGATAGGGGGATGGAGAATAAGGATAGGGGATGGAGAATAAGGATAGGGGGATGGAGAATAAGGATAGGGGGATGGGGAATAGGGATAGGGGGATGGAGAATAAGGATAGGGGGATGGAGAATAGGGATAGGGGGATGGGGAATAGGGATAGGGGGATGGAGAATAAGGATAGGGGGATGAAGAATAGGGATAGGGGGATGGGGAATAGGGATAGGGGATGGAGAATAGGGATAGGGGGATGGAGAATAAGGATAGGGGGATGGAGAATAAGGATAGGGGGATGGGGAATAGGGATAGGGGGATGGAGAATAGGGATAGGGGGATGGGGAATAGGGATAGGGGGATGGAGAATAAGGATAGGGGGATGAAGAATAAGGATAGGGGGATGGGGAATAGGGATAGGGGGATGGAGAATAAGGATAGGGGGATGGAGAATAAGGATAGGGGGATGGGGAATAGGGATAGGGGGATGGAGAATAAGGATAGGGGGATGGAGAATAGGGATAGGGGGATGGGGAATAGGGATAGGGGGATGGAGAATAAGGATAGGGGGATGGAAAATAAGGATTGGATGATGAAGAATAGGAATGAGATGATGAAGAATAGGAATGGGATGGTGAAGAATAAGCATATAATAATATGATGAACAAGAATAGGATGATGGAGAACAAGAATAATATGAAGAACAAGAATAAAATGAAGAATAAGAAATAAATATGAAGAAGAATATGATGAAGAATAAGAGTGAGATGATGAATAAGAATAGAATGAATAATAATAATAATATGGTGAACAAGAATAGGATGATGGAGAACAAAAATAATATGATGAAGATTAAGAATGAGAAGATGAAATATAAGAATAATATGAAGAACAAGAATGCGAAGACGAAGAACAAGAAAAAAGATGAAAAAAGGAAAAAAAACATGATGAAGAACAATAATAATAATAA
The DNA here is from genome assembly GCF_042767895.1 of Penaeus vannamei. NCBI lineage: Eukaryota > Metazoa > Arthropoda > Malacostraca > Decapoda > Penaeidae > Penaeus > Penaeus vannamei. Next base: position 41,604,897 of record NC_091557.1, read on the forward strand.
CAAGAAAAAGATGATGAAGAGTAAGAATAGGATGATGAAGAACAAGAATGAGTTGAAGAACAAGAAAAAGATGATGAAACACAAGAAAAAAAACATGACGAAGAACAATAATAATAAGAAGAACAAGAAAAAGATGATGAAGAATAAGAAGAGGACGGAGAATAACAATATAATTTATAAATCATATACATTAACCTTATATTCTCTACTAATTTTTCCCTTATCTTTAATCCCACTCATATCCTTTCATCTTCTCATTTTCTCTTATTTTTTGCTCAATTTTATAATCTACTCATTTTCTTTTCCTCGTTTTCTTTCATTTCTACTCATTTATCATTTTCCTCTCATCTTTTACTCATTTTCTATTATCTCTTCCTCATTTCCTCTCACATTTTAATCATTTCTTTCATTTTCCACTCATCTCTTCCTCATTTTCTCCCATTTCCCATTCATTTCATTTTCTGTCATATTTCTCTCACCTCTTCCTCATTTTCTCTCACTTTCCACTCATCTCTTCCTCATTTTCCACTCATCTCTTCCTCAATTCTTTCCTCTCATTTTCCACCCATCTCCTCATTTTCTCACCATTTCCCATTCATCTTTTTATTTCTTCATATCTTTCTCTCATCTCTTCCTCATTTTCTCTCACTTTCCACTCATCTCTTTCTCATTTTCCACTCATCTCTTCCTCAATTCTTTCCTCTCATTTTCCACCCATCTTTTCCTCATTTTCTCACCATTTCCCACTCATCTTTTTATTTCCTCATATCTTTCTCTCATCTCTTCCTCATTTCCCACTCATCTCTCCCTCATTTCCTCTCATTTTTTCACTTACATCTTCCTCATTTCCTCTCATTTTTTTCACTTATCTCTTCCTCATTTCCTCTCATTTTTTCATTTACACCTTCCTCAATTTCTCTCACCTTGCACTCATCATTTCCTCCCTTTCATCTCTTCCTCATTTCCCCTCATTTGTCCCTCATCTTACCTGAATAGCCGACCGGACACGTGCACACGTAGTGGTCCAAGAGGTCGATGCAAGTGCCATTATTTTGGCACGGGTTACTCTGGCACTCGTTGATTTCACTCTCGCAAAACTCCCCTGGAAGATGTGATAGGACAGATAAAATACCTATGAAAGATATATTGATAAAATCAGATAATAATAATAATTAAATAATCTATGAAAGATATATTGATAAAATATATTGATAATAATAATAATTAAATAATAATAATCA
>NC_091557.1:41621137-41633637 GCF_042767895.1 Penaeus vannamei
AGGAGGTGGATGAAGGAGGCGGATGAAGGAGGTGGATGAAGGAGGTGGATAAAGGAGGTCGTGTGAAGGAGGTGGATGAAGGAGGTCGTGTGAAGGAGGTGGATGAAGGAGGTGGATGAAGGAGGTGGAAGAAGGAAGAAGACCCGAAAATTCGTTGGAAATAATAATAATGATAATAATGATAATAATAATAATGATGATGATAATAATGATAGTAATGATGATAATAATAATAATGATGATGATAATAATGATTATTATGATAATGATACTACTACTACTACTAATAATAATAATAATAATAATAATAATAATGATGATAATAATAATGATAATAATGATGATAATAATGATGAAAATAATAATGTTAATGATGATGATGATGATGATAACAACAACAACAACAACAACAACAACAACAACAATAATAATAATAATAATAATAATAATAATAATAATAATAATAATAATAACAATAATAACAAAATAAATACAATGAAAAACAAATAAGAATTAGAATGATGTTGCTAATAATGACAATGATGGTATTACTACTACTACTACTAGTAGTGGTAATAAAAATAATAATAATAATAATAATAGAAATACTACTACTAATGATAATAATAACAATAATATCAACAACAACAGCAACAATAATAAAAATAACAACGATATTACTAACACTAATAATAATTTACGAGATAAGGTCGTTTGTAGCGTATTATTAAACCTATTTTTTCAAATATAAACCTAAGATAGGCCTACATCAGCGTAGTTGAAATATAAGAAAATTCATCGTCGTTGATTTTCGACAATGGTACAATCTGTCCAAAGAATTGCTTAATCTAGTGAAAAACAAATAGAAATTATCATCATATATATGTAATATTCGAAGATATGAGCATGAGATTCATTATCTTAATAGGCATTTTTGCCATGATCCCGTCTCGTATGCGTATGAAATAGTAAAATAATAATAAAAATAATAAAAATAATACGTTTAGGTCACATCATGTATGAATTGCAGATTCTGAGACAAATTAAAGCTAAATAGACGACTTTCACGTTAGCTATTATCGCCTTCGCAATCCTTATAAACCGACAAAACCAAATTAGTAAAATAAAAAAGAAGAAAAAAAGGAAAAAAAATGCTTCAGAAGTTTCGGGTCAATATTGGCTTATTCACTACATACTCCCGGGTGAACTTGCAGCCCCAAAACCATGAATCTTCATTAATTCCCTATGATTTTCCTGCATAAACATAAAATAGTATATTGGATTTTGTAATACCCGGTTTATATATGGACATGAAAAGCCACGAAAACTGGTGGAGTATTACTGGACTCGATATATACGAGACAAGGAGAGGAACAAACATTCTATTTTTAGAAGTGGTTCTCAATCACATTTCGCTAATTTTGACTCAAAACAAATCAACGGACGAAATAAATAAAGAACAAGGTACGAACTTCCATAAACACCAATAAACAGCAACGATAATAACAGGAATAACCATTAAAATCAAACGTAAGCGCGGCCTGAAGTTTTCGAACCTCGTGTGCCGCATGCTTTGATCACATGATTCGAAACCTAAGGCACCATCATAAGAATGCTCCATCCAACATTACGCTGGAATGTGTCACGAAAGACGAACATCCTATGCATGCGATCACGGTCTCATTCCGGCCCTCGACATGGGTATTTGAGCTATTTTACGTTTTATTTTCCGGGTTATTCGCACCCTCTGTTTCATTTACGGTTTCGAGTCACGAGTCGAATCTTACGCGCTCAGTGTGTGTGTGTGTGTGAGAGAGAGAGAGAGAGAGAGAGAGAGAGAGAGAGAGAGAGAGAGAGAGAGAGAGAGAGAGAGAGAGAGAGAGAGAGAGAGAGAGCGAGAGAGAGAGAGAAGGAAAAAAAAGTATAAGCAGAGAGACAGAACAGTAAACAAGTGATATAAGCATGCGAATCCCTTTCAGTTTAATTAACCTGCTTTCGACTTACTGTAAATCAAATTCTAAGAAACGTGCGACCTTTAAAGATCCAGATTCAGTCAGTTCGGTCGACACGTTCATGAAAAAGGTCATGCATAAATAACTCATGAATACATTAATACATAGCCCTGATATTTCACATTGCCTTCTCTATCTCATTTAATTCTACAGTTTCTTCCTCGTAGGCCTATATACACTGCACATTTTTTCTTTCCATTGTGCTTTTCACTTTCATGCATGTATGTATATGGATATGTATCCAACTGTGTGTGTGTGTGTGTGTGTGTGTGTGTGTGTGTGTGTGTGTGTGTGTGTGTGTGTGTGTGTGTGTGTGTGTGTGTGTGTGTGCGTGTGTGCGTGTGTGCGTGCGTGCGTGCGTGCGTGCGTGCGTGCGTGCGTGCGTGCGTGATCGAGAAAAATTTACTCGAAAAGAATGAGAATTTTGTCTTGAGCCTTTTGAGATCAGCTGATCTATCCTAACCTAACCTGAGCTGAACTGACATCCAGTGGCTTTCAAGGTGGATGGTTTTGAGATCTTTATGCCAGGCAGACATTTTCTCGACGGAAATTATAAAAGAATGTACCTCTGCACGCTTGAGGATGCTCTTATATGGAAGTGATTGGGTACAGAGCTTTCAGCAGCAACTGTAGGGATACGTGTGTGTGTGTGTGTGTGTGTGTGTGTGTGTGTGTGTGTGTGTGTGTGTGTGTGTGTGTGTGTGTGTGTGTGTGTGTGTGTGCGTGCGTGCGTGTGTGTGCGCGCGCGCGCGCTTGATATATATATATATATATATATATATATATATATATATATATATATATATATATATATATATATATATATATATATACATATATATATATAAATATAAATATACATATATATATACATATATATATATATGTATGTATGTATGTATATACATACACACATATACACATACACGTCTGTATGTACACGATACATATATATGTATATCATATATGTATAAACGACTTGTTATTTATGCATCAAATATTTTTTCCTGCTTACTAATTTGTGTTTGTGACTTCTGTATGCGTGAGATGCACTATAATTATACTTAAAACGGATGAGCCTATTTTTAAAAAGCAAAATTATGCATAATGTCAAAGATGATTAAACGCACAATAAAACTTACCTTTGTATATAAGTTAACTAATAAATTTCCACACTTCACTTGTACACAACAATTTTCAGGCGATCTTCACGAGAACTGTTGTCTAACTGCCGGTAACACATCCCATCATTCTGCAACAGCTGATTTCTCTACAACTCTACGTGCATTTCATTCAGTCGCAGCACGATCAGCCTTAAGACCGGTGTCAATAGAGGTCAAAAAGAGCCATGATAACTGAGTCATCCGAAACCACCAGAAATATTTAGTCCCTCTAGCGGAAGTCGGGTGAACCTCGGTAACCATGGCGACGATGTAAACAAACCGCGCTGGAAGGTGAACGCGCGAGCACCAAAGTTGGGTGGGTTGTGGTCGCCAGCTGATGTTCCTTGAGCGACTCTGACTGAAGAAGGCGTTAAATTCTTTTTTTTTTCTACTTTTCATTACTTGTTTTCCGTCTGTTGGATGTATATGGATGATTAATTTAATCGTCTTGACTGTCTAATCAGTTGAGGTTCTTTCCTTTCTATTTCGCGGTTGCTTTTCGACCGACTAACTGTACCTTGTGATGAATCAAGATAAATGCTTTGCTTGTACTCATTTTCCTTTTATAATGATGAATATCAAAATTTTCACGAAATGTATATATATATATATATATATATATATATATATATATATATATATATATATATATATATATATATATATATATATATATATATATGCACAGACACACACACATACACATATATGTGTGTGTGTGTGTGTGTGTGTGTGTGTGTGTGTGTGTGTGTGTGTGTGTGTGTGTGTGTGTGTGTGTGTGTGTGTGTGTGTGTGTGTATATATATATATATATATATATATATATATATATATATATATATATACAAACACACACAAACATGTGTGTATTTTTACACACACACACACACACAACATTTACATATACAAAAGAGAGAGAAAAAAAAGTATAGATAACGAAATAGATATATCTGTGTTTCTATGCGTGTATGTACTTGTGCAATTGCTTGTACAATCATGGCAATAATGATTTGAAATTGATATGCAATGCATATAATACTGTAAAAGTAATTATTATGCTGCTGATGATGAAAATGACAATCGCAATAACAGTGACAACAATAAAGACAGAGATAATATCAACAGCAATGATACCGATAACAAAGTGATAACAAAAGCACAAATGCTATTAATAACAACAAAACAAACATAACAAGAATAATGAAAACAATACTGAGGATGAGGATGATAACGGAATCATAAACAGCAAATGACAATGGTAAAAACACAAATATGATAATGAGGCCAGACCAGCTGATAATCGATATATCCAGAATGGGATTAACCTCATCAGCTGACACGTGACTACAGTAACAGTTCAGACTTGCTTGTTTGCGACAGGGTTGAGTGAGTCGACCTGTTCCAACGCCATCTATTGTTTTTTTGTTTCTTCCTTATGATGGTGCAGTGTTTGTCTCTTGGGCTGGTTAGGTAGATTGGCTGGAATTAAATATTTCATCAATTTTGTCCTTTTTTTTGGGGGGGGGATAGAAAATGAGATTTTTTTTTTTTTTTTTTTTTTTTTTTACTTTGCTTGTTTCTTTGTTCTTGCAGTTAGTGTTGTTGTTGTGTGTGTGTGGGGGGGGGAGATGTGGAAAAGGAAATTATCTTTTACTTTTATTTATTCATTTTTTTTCTTTGATTGTTCTTGTTGTTCATGTCATTGTTGTTCCTGTTGTGATGATGACTGGATATTACGTCAGGAATTCGCTCGGAAGTGATAGGACTTTTAATTAGAAAAGGAAAACCGTTACTTTAAATGCTTACTCTTCCTAGCCTCGAGCAGGGTCCCTCACGCCGTTTTAGTCTTAATTATCATTACTATTATTAAAAGAACTGAAATTAGTTTTATCATTATAATTATCATCAGTTTAACTTCTAATAACCGTATGATTATTTATGATATTATTAGTGTCATTATCATCATAGTTATTATTCTTATTTCATTTATTGTTATCATTACTATAATTATTTTTATTGTCATCATTATCATTATACTCATTGCTGCTATTATTGTTATAATTAATATCACTTTGTTATCATTATTTTTATCATCATTATTCTTATCATCATCATCAACAGTATTATTGTTATCAATATTATCATTATCATTATCATTATAAGTCTTTGGTCGTGTTAGTTACTTTGTTCGTTGGTTTTCAGGATATGAAGTTATGAAGATAGTTTAACTTAGAATCCATTAAATTTTGTTGATTTTTTAAATGTTTGCATTAGTTACCCCTATTGCATTGGCAATTGGTAGTAGGGGTAACTATTATTATTATTATCTTCACCTTTATCACCTCCGCTCTCTCTCTCTCACACACACACAATAAAGGAATAAATAAATAAACAGTAAATGAATAATGAGTAAAAAAATAAAATAAATAAATTGTGTGTGTGTATATAAATAAATACATAAATATATATATATATATATATATATATATATATATATATATATGTTATTTTTTCATCGGGAGAATAAAAAAAAAAAATAAATAAAATAAAATAAAAAAAATTCGGTCAGTTTATACACACAACGAGATTTTCATGTTAGGTTAGATTATCACTTTTATCTCATAATTATCCATTTTTATCATCACTGGCGCCGCTGTTACTATTATTGTTATTATAGTTATCATTCTCATCTTTATTGTTCCAGTTTTATTATTTTCGTTATTATCATCATCATTATTATTATTATGATTACTATTTCTGTGTTTATTCACTATCGACATTATCATTATTATTAGTAGTAATGTAATTGTTAATATTATTATTGTTATTATCAAAATTATCATTATTGTTATTATTTTCATCATAGTTATTATCATTATTACTATTATTATTATTATCATTATTATTATTATTGTTGCTGATGCTGTTGTTATTATCATTGTTATCATCAACTTCATTCCTATCATCATTATCATTATTATTATCATTACTATGATTATTATTGTTATAATAATAATAATAAAAATAATAATATTATTATTATTACTATTATTACTATTATTAGCATTATTATTATTTTTTATCATTATAATCATTATCATCCTGATACTATTATTGTTATTATTATTATCATTATCATTATTATTATTATTATTATTATTATCATTTTCATTATTATTATCATTATTATTATTATTACCATCATCATCATCATTATCATCACTATCAACATTATCTCATTCTCTTCATTATTATTATCATTATTATTATTACTATTATTATTATCATTACCATCAATATCATCATTATTATCATAATAACCAATAAGTATATTATCATTATTATTAGGACTATTATTGTTGTTATTATCATTATTGTCATTATCATTTTATTTTTATTGTAGTCCTTAATATTTTTTGTCATTATGTTTATCATTGTTATCATTATCATTATTACTATTCATAGCATTATAATATTTAGTACCATTACAGTATGATAAAAAAATGATATTGATTATTAAAAGGATTATGATACTAGTAATCATTATCATAATGATTATCGTCATTATAGTATTCATTGTTATTATCATTATTATTTCCATTGTTATCGTTATTATTACTGTCAGTATTACTATCGTTAGCATCATCATTATTATTGTTATCATTACTACTATTATTACTGTTGTTAGTGTTATAATCATCATCATCATTTTATTATCCTTATCATCAGTACCATTATTCATTTCATTACTATCATCATTTTCATCTTAATAAATCATCATTATCATCATTATAAGTATCATCGTCATTGTTATTATTATCACTGTTATCATTATCATAATGATTATATTTCTTATTATTATACCTTTGTCATCATCATTGTCATTACTATCATCCTAACATCTTTTATTCCCATTGCTTTTATTCTCATCATCATCATCATCATTACCTTCATTACTATTAGTATAAGTAATCATCATCATCATCATCATCATTAACATCATCAATGTAATCACCACTCTTCGACTAATAGCATCGTCACCATCAACCTCATCATTGTCATTATCATCATAGCATCATTATCTTCTCATCATTATAATCGTCATTATCATCATAGCATCATTATCTTCTCATCATTATAATCGTCTTTATCATCATAGCATCATCATCTTCTCATCATTATAATCATCATTACCATCATAGCATCATCATCTTCTCACCATTATAATCGTCATTATCATCATAGCATCATTATCTTCTCACCATTATAATCGTCATTATCATCATAGCATCATTATCTTCTCATCATTATAATCATCATTATCATCATAGCATCATTATCTTCTCACCATTATAATCGTCATTATCATCATAGCATCATTATCTTCTCACCATTATAATCGTCATTATCATCATAGCATCATTATCTTCTCACCATTATAATCGTCATTATCATCATAGCATCATTATCTTCTCACCATTATAATCGTCATTATCATCATAGCATCATTATCTTCTCACCATTATAATCGTCATTATCATCATAGCATCATTATCTTTTCACCATTATAATCGTCATTATCATCATAGCATCATCATCTTCTCATCATTATAATCGTCATTATCATCATAGCATCATTATCTTCTCATTATAATCGTCATTATCATCAAAGCATCATCATCTTTTCATTATAATCGTCATTATCATCATAGCATCATTATCTTCTCATCATTATAATCGTCATTATCATAATTGCATCATTATCTTTTCATCATTATAATCGTCATCATCATCATAGCATCATTATCTTCTCATCATTATAATCATCATCATCATCATCATCCCTATTCCTTAAAAGTCATCACTCTATTCATCAAAACGATGATCATTACTATCATTATCACGATAACCAATAAGTCTAATTATTGAAATAATCATCATTCATATATAATCATATGATTATATATATAATCATCTATATATAATTATATATATAATATATATAATTATATATATAATCATATGATTATATATATAATCATATAATAATATATGATTATATATATAATTATATATATAATTGTATATATATAATAATCATCATTCATATATAATCATATGATTATATATATATATATTATTTATATCTCCCTCTCTCGTCATCACTTAATTAAAATAATCAACATTGTAACCATTTTCATATTCATGACAGCCCCTAAAGAGTCGAAAATTAAAGGCATATATCTCTCTGTTCAGCCTGTATTGCATCTTGCAAAATCTTTAAAAAAAAAACATAGAGTTAAAGTGAGGATATGTTTGAAAATAAGACGAATGGTGATGATAATTACAATAACAGTGATAATGGTAGTGATAACGAAGCAGAAGAGTAATAATATGAAGTAGATTTTCGAGATGGAAAGATTTAGTTTTAATTCCATTTGTGACAATGGATATTCTCTTGCTGTGGCGCTGTCTGTTTTATTTGCTTCTAAATCCCTTTATTTGTTCCGAAATCCCTTTGTTTGATTCTCACTCCCCTTATTTGCTTCTAAATCCTCTTATTTGTCCCGAAATCCCATTCTTTGCTTCTAAATCCCTTAATTTGCTTCTAAATCCTCTTATTTGTTCCCCTTATCTACTTCGAAATCCTCTTATTTGCTTCTAAATCCCCTTATTTGTTCCGAAATCCCCTTGGTTGCTTCTTAATCCCCTTATTTGCTTCTAAATCCCTTTATTTGCCTCTGAATCCCCTCACTTGCTCTTAAATCCCCTTATTTGCTTGTAAACTCCCCGTGTGCAAGGAATGGCCGGAGTTACCATCCACTGGCAGCGCGCAGGATCGAACGCAGGTCAGCGAGATTACTAGACAAGAACGCTAACTGTCGCACCAAACAGTAATAAGCACATAGACGAGAAGAGCGAGAATAGCAAAATTGAGATTTATAAACGCGCCATATTTTACTTCAGTTCGACGTAACGTGGAGAGCTCGCGCGTTGAAAGCTGTGAGGAGAAACGGGAAATGTGGAGAAACCTTATCTTCATGAGAGGAAGTCACGAGATAAATGAGTCTTCAGAGAGAGTGAAAAAAAAGTCAGTGTTAACGGCTTTTTTCGGATTTTTTGTGAGATGTTTAAGTATTCTTATATCGTTGGGTGATACGGTTCGAAAATGGAGATTTTGCGATTAATATGGGGATTAATTTGAGACTGTTTAGGAGGGGTTAGCAATTGCGTGCGATAAGCGGTTGTATTCAAATGTAAACAGAAAAAATGCCAATAGAAAACGCATTTTAGAAATAAATGTTATATGGCAGCGCTGTAAGGAAAAGTGATAATGTCTCGTCTACAAGAAAAGAAAAAAAAAGAAAAAAATAAACATTTTTTCAGCATCAACAAAAAAAAGGAATTCGTGATTCTTATCTATAAGCTTAGGATGTTACAGCTACGTACTGCATGTTATTACGAACGAGCATGAATTTCTTATGCCATGGGGTATTGTCCTATATGTTGTATTTGTGGCTATCTTTTGTTATGCTACGTCTTTTGTGTGCTTTATTTTATCATTCCATTTCCTGGAAATCATATCAATGTCTTCGTTTGCGTCATTTTATTTTGTTTTCAGATTTTCTTCTTTGTAATAAAGACATTTCTATTTTGCTTTCAGATGCTGTTTTCTTTGATATCTATTTTCCATAGCATCATTACTCTGTTTTTTCCCCTATTCATATATTCTACGTTTCCATTCACTCAAGTTTCCATATTCATTATCGTTTCCATTTCTGTTATCATCATTGTTTTTTTTTTTTTGTAGTTCTCGAGTTTCGTATTTTTATTTCGTTTTCGCAGTCGTCGGGAGCCTCAAGCGTGGCGAGGGTGTTTTCGGGTGCAGGTCGCGCGACATTCCCTTCGAGGATGTGGCGTTGACGTCGTCCGGTTTCGAGCTTCGGCGCCGCGAGATGGGACATTCATGCCTCTCTTTGTCAGTGAATGAGGTGCCGTCAGCGAGGCACCCGCGTCCTCCTCGCGCCAGGCCGCCGTCCCGAAGGATCCCTGAACGAGCGCTGACGACCCTGACGAGGATGTTGGGGACAAGTGGGAGGTAAGGAAGGATGTCGGGAGGTGAAGGAGGTCCCGGAGGATCCCCTACGGCGTGGAAAGTGGCCGTAAATAAGAGTGGTTTACGTGGTGTAACCCGCGACGGAGAGAGAACGGGAAACATTGGGTAGATAAGACGCTACGAAATTGAGTGTTTTTTTTTTTCTTTTTTTCCCGGGGTGTGGCTTATTTACAGTCCATATTCATCAACAACGAATGAATAGATACAGAAGAAATTTCATCTTACAAATGCAATCAAATCAAGCTATTAACATGTTTGGCAGCGAAGGAAAATGACAAATGACAAATGACAAACGACAGGGCAGCCAGCAATGGCAGTGGCGGAGGGGCAGGAGAGACAGACCCTTAAAGACCGAAATTTTACTCTTCCATCGATTATATATATATATATATATATATATATATATATATATATATATATATATATATATATATGTATATATATATACACATTATTCCCTATCTTTTTACGACATTTTAGGAACAAGATTGAGATTACTGGGTCGTACATATAAGCAGATTTTTTTTTCTTCATAAAATGTGATGATTTTCTCTCTGCTTTCTCTGTATGTGAACGTTTCAGTTACGCGGATGAATTGAGGTTATTTAAGTGATTTATTCATGGTGTCGGATCTAAATATGACGAATAGAGCCTTCAAATGAGTAACTCTTGTATAAAGGAGAACCATTCTTGAATAAAGGGCACATATTTTTAAATAGAGGCACATATTCTTGAATAAGGGGCACATATTCTTGAATAAAGGGCACATACTCTTGATCAAAGGGCACATATTCTTGATTAAGGGCACATATTCTTGAATAAGGGGCACATATACTTGAATAAGGGGCACATATTCTTGAATAAGGGGCACATATTCTTGAATAAGGGGCACATATTCTTGAATAAGGGGCACATATTCTTGAATAAGGGGCACATATTCTTGAATAAGGGGCACATATTCTTGAATAAGGGGCACATATTCTTGAATAAGGGGCACATATTCTTGAATAAGGGGCACATATTCTTGAATAAGGGGCACATATTCTTGATTAAGGGACATGCAATCACGGTCCCCCGGGGCTTGCTTCGTCCAAGGCGGCCCTGATGAATATCCGTTTTTTTATCGTTTAAATTTCCGGTTAAATATAACGTGTAAATATTACATACCGATGACGTGTTAACTTTTTGCGGATAGTCTGACACATGAAATCAGCTGCGAAAGAGGAGGAGGAGCAGGAGGAAGAGGAAAAGTAATAGCAACAGCAGTAATGGTAGTAGTAGTGGCAGTAGTACTAATAGTAGTAGTTGTAGTTGTAGTAGTAGTAGCAGTGGTAGCAGCAGCAGCAATAGTAGCAGTAGTAGTAGTAGTTGCTGTAGTAGTAGTAGTTGTTGTTGTTGTAGGAGTAGTACTAGTAGTAGTAGTTGTTGTAGAAGTAGTAGTAGCAGCAACAGCAGTAGTAGTACTACTACTATTACTTGTAGTAGTTGTATCAGTAGTAATAGTATTAGTAGTAGTAATTGTAGTAGTAGTAGTATTAGCAGCAGTAGTAGTAGTTGTAGTAGTATTACTAGTAGCAGTAGTAGTTGTAGTTGCTGTAGAAGTAAATGTAGTATTAGCAGAAGGAGGAGAAGGAGGAAAAGGAGGGAAGGAATAAAGAGAGATGTATGAGGAAAGGGGAAAAGGAGGAGGGAGAAGAAATGTAGGAAAAAGGAGAAAAAATTGCAAGAGGGAGGATAAGAATGAGGAGGAAGAAGAGGTGTAGGAGGGATGAGAAAGAAGAATGGAGAAGAAATGGAGGAGGGAGGAGAAATATGAGGAGGGAGGAGAAATATGAGGAGGAGGAAAAGAAGAAATGTTAGAGGGAAGGGAAAATGAGGAAGAAGAGGAAGAAATATGAGAAAGGAAAAAATGAGGAGGAGGTAGAGGAAGAAGAGATGTAGGATGAAGAGGAGGAGGAGGAGGAAGGAGGAAGGTGTAGTAGTGGTAGTGATAGGAGGAGATGGAGGAAGAGTTCTATCAGCAGCAGTAGTAGTGTAGGAGGGAGAAGGAAGAAGTGTATGAAGGAGGAGGAGGAAGAGTTAAGGTAGGAGGAGGAAGCAGAGGACAAATAGAAGTATTAGCAGCAATAGCACTCGTGGAAAGGAGAAAGAGGAGGAGGAGGAAGAGAAAGAAAGAGGAGGAGGAAGAGGAGGAAGAAGAAGCGAAGG
>NC_091557.1:41638637-41648637 GCF_042767895.1 Penaeus vannamei
ATTGAAAATACATAGAGGGCTGTGCATAGCCATGGTGATCTCACTAAAAACAGACCGAAAGATAGATTATACGAGTTGAATAAGTAACAAATGTGTCTTAGATATAAAAGGACCGAAAAGTAGATTTTGCGAACGTAAACATGTGTAACAAAACATACCTGAAAGAAATAAAGAAAAAAAAAAAAAACGAAAACGGTGACATGGATAAAAGGATAAAAAAGTGGTAGACTAAGAACGAATAAAAGTGGACTGAAGGCGAGTCGAAAGGAAAATGGATTTACATCACCAATGTGGCGACGCGACAGGAAGTTGGTATAAAAAGAAAATAATAATAAAAAATAACATAAAAAAGAGAGTTGGATTGAGAATATCTCTCTTCTTGTATGTTGCAAGGGAGCAATGTACCCTGTATCTGTTTTTTTTTCTTTCTTTCTTTTTTGTCTATCTTTATCCATTACTTTCAAGATAATAACAGAACCCAAGCTTCCCAAATCTGTTTTTGCTGTTAATAATAATAATGACAACAATAAAAACAATATCTTACCACAAAAATTAATATTCCACCCAAACGAAAATACTGATCAAATGGACAGTACCAACAACACCTGAACTTCTCAAAATTGTTAATGAATTCCTTAGTATTTTAACCAAATTACTGTTAACAGGATGGGACTACAAGGAAGCTGCCTTAGCTTCGTGTATCTCGTCGCTTATCTCACCCTCGTCCAGGTAAGTCTCCATACTTCACAGGTAAAAGGTGCGAGAGAGATTGAGAGAGATGGGGTGGGAGAAGTTAGAGAGAGAGAGAGAGGGAGAGACAGAGAGAGGGAGCGAGAGAGATTGAGAGAGATGAGAGAGATGAGAGAGATTGAGAGAGATTGAGAGAGAGAGAGAGAGAGAGAGAGAGAGAGAGAGAGAGAGAGAGAGAGAGAGAGAGAGAGAGAGAGAGAGAGAGAGAGAGAGAGGGCGGGAAGGGGGAGAGGGGGGGAGGGAAAGAGAGAGAAAGAGGGGGGGGGAGAGAGAGAAGGGGGAAGGGAGAGAGAGGTCATATGGGTTCGAAACTTTGTCAGTGAGGATATATAAGAAAAGGTACTCTAGGAGATACAGTGGTAAAAAAAAAAGTTTATGGATTACCCGCGAAGAGTAGCAATATGACCGCAATGACCCGGGAAAAGGTCGTAGAAGGGTTATACAGAGGTCAAAATAGTCTCTTCATGCTCTCTCCGTCGCATTCAAAGTACATAGTCATGCATAGTACATACTCAAAGTACATAGTCAAACTAGAGTCATTCAAAGTACATAGCCACAGTCCATAGTCATTATAAGTACATAGTCAGTCAGAGCACATAGCCACAGGCATTTAAAGTCAAACTACATAGTACATAGTCATTATAAGTACATAGTCACAGTAAGTAGTCATTCAAAGTACATAGCCACAGTACACAGTCATTTGAAGTCAATCTACATAGTCAGTCAAGGTACATAGCCACAGCACGCAGTCATTTCACTTCAAACTACATGGTCATTCAAAGTACATAGTCATTATAAGTTCATAGTCACAGTGTGTAGTCATTCAAAGTGCATAGTCATTATAAGTTCATAGTCACAGTACGTAGTCATTCAAAGTGCATAGTCATTATAAGTTCATAGTCACAGTACGTAGTCATTCAAGGTGCATAGTCATTATAAGTTCATAGTCACAGTACGTAGTCATTCAAGGTGCATAGTCATTATAAGTTCATAGTCACAGTACGGTCATTCAAAGTAGTCATTATAAGTTCATAGTCACAGTACGTAGTCATTCAAAGTGCATAGTCACAGTACACAGTCATTTAAAATCAAACTACATACTTATTCAAAATACACCGTCAAACAACGCAGTCACAGTGCATACTCCCTCAAAGCACACAGTACATAGCCTCTCACGGGGGAAAGATAGTGTCAAACCCAGCCGTCGCACAGCCAAATGCCACACACCGACGGACGGAAATTCACAATCGCCCTTGGGACCTTTTATCGTAAGGGGGAAAGTTCAGGATTACCAACATGAGCAAATACTGTGTCTCATTTTTTTTCTAATAAATCAGTCAGGATTGCAGATTCGTTGCTGTCCACACTCGTTATTTATTGATGCATTTTTTTTAAATAATTGGATGATGTTTTGTAATTCTTTGTGAAGGCTGGATGTTTGTCGATAAATGGATATATATGTATATAGATAGATAGATAGATAGATAGATATAACATTTATATAGATACATATATGTACACACACACACACACACACACACACACACACACACACACACACACACACACACACACACACACACACACACACACACACACACACACACACACACACACATATATATATATATATATATATATATATATATATATATATATATATATATATATATATATATATATATATATATATATATATATAGAGAGAGAGAGAGAGAGAGAGAGAGAGAGAGAGAGAGAGAGAGAGAGAGAGAGAGAGAGAGAGAAAGAGGAAGAGAAAGAGAGATAGAAGAGAAAGACAGAGAAAGAGAAAGAGAGAGAGAGAGAGAGAGAGAGAGAGAGAGAGAGAGAGAGAGAGAGAGAGAGAGAGAAAGAGAGAGAGAGAGAGAGAGAGAGAGAGAGAGAGAAAGAAAGAGAGAAATGCGTGGTGAGAGATAGATTAAGAAAGAAAGAAATAGACATATAGACAGAGATAATATAGATAATTAGACAGACATGTAGAAAATAATGTGTGTGGTGAGAGATAGAGAAAGATATAGACAGACAGACAGATAGATAGAGAGGATGAAATGTGAGAGATAGACAGATAGACAAAGAAAGATTTAAATAGATTGACAGAGAGAGATATATTTTTTACTCATTTTTCTTTTACTTTTTGATTTTAATTTCTTTCCATAATTATCATTTTTTATTGCTTTATTATCATTATTATCATTCAATTTCTTCTCTTTTTCCTCTTTTTAGTATTTTTTTCCTTTAACTTTTCTTTTCCTTTTTATTTTTTTGTTTTACTTTTTATTGTTTCCTTTTCTTTACTATTTTGTTTTACTTTCTTTTCATAATTATGTTTTTTATTGTTTCTTTTTCTTTACCTTTTTATTTTACTTTCTTCTCATAATTATTAGTTTTTCTTGTTTCTTTCTCTTTACTTTTTTGTTTTACTTTCTTTCCATAATCATTATTCTTTATCGCTTTATTATCATTCACTATCTTTTCTTCTCCTCTTTTCAGACCCAAGCTACGACAGAACCCCCCACCCTGTCAGCCACTTTTCCCACAGACACGACGACCCCAGAAGAATTCTCGGAGTCGTCAACCACGGAAGATTTTGCGACGACCACAGACTCAGCTGGAACGACCCCGGCGGACACGACCTTTGGTTCGACACTTTGAAGTTCAGAGAAAGAGCGAGAGAGAGGGAGAGAGGGAGGGAAAGGGAAGGAGGGAGGGAGAGAGAGAGAGAGGGAGAGAGGGAGGGAAGGAGGGAGGGAGGGGGAAGGAGGGAGGGGGGAAGGAGGGAGGGGGGGGAAGGAGGGAGGGGGGGAAGGAGGGAGGGAGAGAGAGAGAGACGGAGGGGGGGAAGGAGGGAGGGAGGGAGGGAGGGGGGAAGGAGGGACGGAGGGGGGGAAGGAGGGAGGGAGGGTGGGGGGAGAGAGAGAGGGAGAGGGAGGGGGGGAAGGAGGGAGGGGGGAGAGGGGAGAGAGAGAGGGGGAGGGAGAGAGGGAGGGGGGATGAAGTGAGAGAGAGAGAGAGAGAGAGAGAGAGAGAGAGAGAGAGAGAGAGAGAGAGAGAGAGAGAGAGAGAGAGAGAGAGAGAGAGAGAGAGAGAGAGAGAGAAAGAGATAGAAAGAGATAGAAAGAGATAGAAAGAGAGAGAGAGAGAGCAAGAAAAGAGAAGGAGATCAAAGCGAAATTGAAACGGAAACATAAAAATGAAATAACATCAGAATAACAAATGCACAAACAAACAGCTGATTACCACGTGCATCTTAACAGCCATATATACGTTGCAGATGACCCAGCCACCACTGCCAACTACAGGTCCCTAAATACGCGGAGTTTGTCGTTCAATATAAAATTCGAGGAAGAAGACAGGAATGTGACGGTATCGTGGACAAATATTTCTCCAAATTCTAGTAATAGGTAAGAGAAAGGAAGTGATGTTTCCGGATAAGATATATACTTACCATTCTTGTCACACACACACACACACACACACACACACACACACACACACACACACACACACACACACACACACACACACACACACACACACACACACATACATATCTATCAATATAACTCGAGCCGATATTGGCATCACTGCACACAAAATATCCTGTATGCCTTAAGTAACTTAAATCCTAAATAGATTTCATGATAATGGCGATGTTGTCTGGTATTTCAGGCTAGTTGAAATGGAAAAACTAAGGGTATTTAAATGTCTAAAACTTTCACTGTTTCGTGTTACCGCCACCAGCCTGGCGAACGCTGGCAAGTTTCCTTGGTATGGATGCCCCTAAAGCCGCCGTTATCTGGCAATCGCTCCCTTGCCGTAATTATTTGGGCAACATGGGTATGACGATTGTGGGTATGATCTTGGGGGGGGGGGGGTCTCTGCCCATGTTATATACTACGTTCTCAGTAGGATTGAGATCAGGTGATTCGGGTGGATGTGGCTCATTCTCGGGTTGTTTTCGAAACCGCGGCTGCACGAAACAACTCGTGTGGCTCCTCGGGCAGTTCTCCTGGACGAGATAAAATGCCTCCGGTTTGGGGAAACCGAGGCTCGCACTGGTGGTCGAAACACCTCGTTCAGGGTGTTTATAAATTACACTTATGTCTTAAGTAGATCATTTGGCATTTTGACTTGAGAAGGTGAAAAAAAAAAAAAAATCCGGGTAGGCAGACCCCGTAAACCTGCCGGGCCCAACATCCGCAAAGTCCCCGGATGTCGCCAGCAGAACAAAAGGGGTTCGCATCCCTTGCAGCAGCTATGGCCTGTTTTTTAAAAAGAATAATGAAAATAAATAACTAATAACAAAGTGACTGTGAGGGTGTGACAACTACCTACCGGCCACACCCCCTTCTCAGACCTGTCAGCTGTGAGGAGGGTTGTTACTAAGTATCAAATGGTTTTCATTAGCTCACAGTATTCATGCACTTCACTGCAAGCTTCCTACTGGTCTTCCGTCTAACACATCGACTTGTATTCTTTATAATAACATATACTTGATCTTACTTGACCAAGGGC
Organism: Penaeus vannamei; assembly: GCF_042767895.1. Taxonomy (NCBI): domain Eukaryota; kingdom Metazoa; phylum Arthropoda; class Malacostraca; order Decapoda; family Penaeidae; genus Penaeus; species Penaeus vannamei. The sequence continues at coordinate 41,643,924 of NC_091557.1, forward strand.
ACCAACTTCTGGCCTTGTCTCGGGTGGACCTAGTTTCTTGGTGTCGCTGGACTTACAGGGACACAGTCGGCTTCGAAAATTTCTAGGGCAAATTTTCGGAAATATCTTGCCGTCAAACATGCGCCTTTTCGTTAATCATAACGTCTGTGCTCCGTAATATGTAAATGATTTACTGAAATTCATATTTCGTTTATCTTGTTAATGCAAAAGCAATGTAAGTAAGATGTCTTCGTTAGCAGTTTCACTATCATTACTAACAGCTTCAAGTCCGATTTCTTCCGCGAAAAATTTAAGTCCGTTTCCTTCCGCGAAAAATGTCAGTTTTCTTCCGCGAAAAAAAATGTTTGTTTTCTTCCGCGGAAAAAAAATATGTCCGCTTTCTTCCGCGATAAAATCTGTCGCCATGAAGGGGAATGAATCGTCTCATATTACAGTAATTTGTTTACAGCAAGCTGGACTGTTTTCGACGAATTCTGAAAGGCGAAGCAGACCAACCTATGGCCAGGGCTGACAGCTTTCCCGTAGTAGCATTTCTACCGTGCTTTAACCATTAGATGGTAAATAAAACGAATATGAATAATGAAATGGAACCGTACACTATCATAAACGAATGAATATTTGATTACAGTAAGGGTCGATAATGATGAATGTAGGATTTCCTGCACTACTTTCTTGTTCATTGCACTGTATAAAACATTATACAGTAGATATGATAAGCTAATAATGTAACAACATAAAATGTACCTGTACCTCTGTACAGAAAATGCATTAGCTGTATAACTTAAGAAAATGCAACAATGAACCAGTAAACTCTATTCAACTAAAAAGTATACGACTATTCATAGTGAGTGTGTTGCAGCGCTGAATGTGTAAAGACATTTTAAGGGACTGTGGCTCTGCCTTTGGTGATGTCCAGCTGGAAGACCCAGCTGAAGTGACATGGGACAAAATTGCCACCGTTATGACGCTCGGTTGTTCCACATCATTTCAGATCATACCAGGATGGTTTCAGAAATTTTCATGTTGAATTTATTTTAACAGGGGAAAATATTTTAATATTGCTCTAAATACTCTCATTTGCATCAAACCACCGGTAGTCTTATAAAATAACAAAGATGCAGCATACAGATTATTTTTTTATATCTAGGTGACGTCACCATCCGTCGGTCGTCTTTTGTTTCCGTTTAGCAGACGAATTTCCGTTGAATTCCAAACCTGACTATGGCTTGCTCGCATTTTTTGTCAAAAATGCACGCACCTCTACTTGGTGTTTCGCCAATGGATAGGCCATTAGGAGTGATGTTTAACAATGGTGATGCGAATGATCTGTGAGGCCTACGTTACTAATATCGCCGTGATCCGAGGCCCCAGCCATATCAACTCCGAAACACTGTCCGAAAACATTATGAAGCTTCATCTTTTCCGAGCTTTAAAAACAGCAAGTATGAACGTTTCCGGATCCGTTCATAGCGAACGTTTTACTTTCATTACTTTAGCGACGTCTTCCACACACACACACAGATATGTTCACACACACACACACACACATATATATGTATGTATGTATATATATATATATATATATATATATATATATATATATATGAATATGTGTACTCGCTAAAAAAAGGCTTTACTCTTTTTAATTTAACAATATGTATGTGCATCTGTGCGTGTGTACACATAATTTCAACTTTTGGAAATCTTCACCCCCCCCCCCCAACCCCCAAATGAAATAAATAAATAAAAAGATTTAAAAAACACACATAACTTCAAATCCAAAATTTTCCTTCCATTGCAGCTACAACGTGACCGTCCATTGCGCAGAGGAAACGGAAGCGGAGACAGAATGCGGGTGTGAGAAATGCGAAGAGATTCATGAAACGACAGAAAACACCTTTTTGACCTTTCGAGCGCGACCTGACACGAACTACAGCATTGAGGTCGTCGATTTGGACTCGAACTACAGTGAGAGAGTTTTTAATCGAACGCGTCCCCAGAGTAAGTGTATTTTTTTGCGTTCTTGCTGTATTTTCTTTAGTGTATTTTGTGTTCTTCCTGTATTTCTTAACTGTGTATTTGTATTTCTCGTTTTCTTTTTCTTCTTCCTGTAATTCATCACCGCATTTTGTTTCCTTCCTGTATTTCTTAACCGTATTTTGTTTTGTATTTCTCCAGTTTTTTTTTTTTCTTCTTCTTCTTTTTCTTTTTCCTTTGTTTTTTTCGTCTTCTTCGTGTAATTCATCACCGTATTTTGTTTTCTTAAAGGATTTTTCTGTTTTGGTATTTGTTTCCTATAATTTTTGAAAGATTTTTTTTTTAAATTACACTAATGTCTTAAGTAGATCATTTGCCATTTTGACTCGAGGAGGGAAAAAAACAAAAAAACAACGGAGTCGCTAAAAATGTAAAAGAGTAAAAGAAAGAAAATATGATAAAAATAAAATGTATTTCCTAAACACGCGTTTCGAAATTTAGGATTATCAAGACCAAAACATTCAAGACACTGAGGTTGAGCAAGTTTCATAATTTAATTCATAAGACTGATCGTTGTTTTTCCATTATATTCCTACAGTCAAAAGGACAAAGAGTTCGTTCAAACAACATACATGTAATGCCCAATATTCCGTTTAAATTATTGTATTTGACTATTGTATTATTGTATTTGTATCTATATATACCTCTCGAGTTTACATTTTTTTTTTTAATTCGTTTTCATATTTCTTGTATAACGTGATTAAGTTCATTTTGGGAATATGTTATCAAAAAGCTTAAATCATTGTCGGATCTGTCATTTCTTTTGGAAAATGGTTAATGTCAAAGTGGGTAGGGATATGTCACAATTTGAAAATTAACAGTAAAATCTGACTCGTAATTTGAGTATTAGATTCTTTTCAAGGTTACTGTTCATCAATTTGTATTCACTTTTTCATGAACCATTACTTACACCATACCCAGCATACGTGATTGTTTAGATCAAAGTAGGTCGTTTAATCAGTGCCTGGCCAAAGCAAAGATGTAGTGAGATTTCTTATATTTACGATTTTTCTACTGTGATCACTAGAAGCCTTACTTTATTTTCGACATGATTTCATAGTTGTAATAATGACAAAAGAAAAAAAAAATAGTATGCAAAATATTAATCCATCCTTCTCTCTATATGTAGTCTCATTTTAAAACTAAAACCTGTTTTTTTTAGTATAAAATCACACAGAATTGACTGTATTGATTTTTTGTATTACACAAGTAACTGCAGGTATATTAAGGCATTAATACATTTTCTTATTGTTTAATAAATTGAATTACATCAGCTTGCAGGCCAGACGACAAGTGATGACACGTGGTATGATAATATTCTTTGTTCACGGCGCTATGGGGGCGGGACCTCCTATATGTCGAGATTGGAAGGACTATTACGTGTCTGCTTGAACACCACATATTCTCAAAGTCACACAAACAAGGAAAAGACTCGGTTTTCTTTCTAACTTTAGCTTTAAACGAGTGGAATGATAAGATATAAGTAAATATTTCTGAAACCAACTCGATACAGTATAGGCCTACATGTCCATTTTTGTTCTGCTGTTATTATTGTTATTAATATTCTTTCCGAGACCATAAGAACACTCAAGGTTTGGGTGTCCGTGCGCAAATATTATTATTATTTGTCCTTTAAATAACAGCCACATTTTTCGTACAGGCTAAGGTGAAAAAAAAGTATGTTGTCTCTTTGCATAATTGAAAAACATTTTTCGAACACAGGACTTCATAAGATGATTATATGAACATTGATAAACGTCCCTGAGATTGGCCTATGATGTTATTTCCTATAGGTGAACTTATTAACCTATCGCCTAGTCGGTTGGGACCCATGATCATAGATACAAAAAACAAAAAATAAAAAGCTTTAACATATCATCACTAATATGACAATCATAATTTTTGTCGTTATATTACCATTATTGTTATTAGAAGTAGTTGTTTATATTCTCAACAGTATTTTTACGATCTTTCCAGAAGTGCTTCAGTTACCATCGGTGAACGCAACAGAGAATAAGACGAGCGTGTATCTTCAGTGGGCGATCGACTGTCCTTACACAGTACCTGGCAATTATTCGATATTCTTCAACGGGACCACGATCGAGTAAGCACTAAAACAACTAAGATAAAAATGTCTTTCACTTCGTCCGCTTTACTAACCCGGTCTTTATATGGAGTCACTTTTTTTTTAATGAGCTGCCACCACTTGCTTCAATCTCTCAGCGTGTTGCTATCCAAGCCCTCCTTTCTTACATCCATTGCTGTTCAATCTCATCATCATCTCTCGGGTCTTCCTCTCCTTCCCAGCATTTCTATATCCAATAGTCTTTTCTCATCACCTCCCCCATCGCTCCACACATGTCCAAAGCATCTCAGAACAGAATACTCCCGTCATCCTAGCAATATTGATTCTTTCCCCTCTTTTTAACTCCAAACATCCCTTACTTATGGGTAATTATCTCCCTTATGGTGTTGCTGCCCATATAGGTCTATAGCCTTTCTCTCTTAATTTCACTGGCAATTTCCTGTTGTCTAAGGCTTATGACACATCTCTACAAATTATCTCTACTGCTTGGATTCTTTTAGTTATTTCTTTCCCTTTACTGCTGTCTGGTGATAAGATGGATCCCGGGCATTTAAATACATCCTCCCTCATCCAGTCCAATTCTTTCTCGTT
>NC_091557.1:41656137-41663637 GCF_042767895.1 Penaeus vannamei
TTAGAACCCGGGACTCCGTACGACTTCGCCATCAGGATCTCCACCAAAGGAGGGGCGACTATGTCCAAATCCACTTTCCGCACCGAAGGCAGGTTGATGTTTTCTTAGCTTTCCCAAACGATATTCTTGAAATGTTCGTTATTTCATGTATGTGAATATGCTATCTGTGTGTGTGTGTGTGTGTGTATGTGTGTCTATCTATACATATATGTATATGCGTGTGTGTGTGTGTGTGTGTATCTATACATATATGTATATGCGTGTGTGTGTGTGTGTGTGTGTGTGTGTGTGTGTGTGTGTGTGTGTGTGTGTGTGTGTGTGTGTGTGTGTTTGCGTGTGTGTGTGCGTGTCTTTATCTATACATATACATATTTATATATGGGTGTGTGTGTCTATCTATGCATATCTGTATACATGTGTGTATGTGTTTATGTGCGTGTATGAAGAAAGATAATGCATAATATTCCATTTAATTTCCCCCCCAGATGCCCCCGTCAGCAGCGTCCTGGTAGCTTGTCTGACGATAATTGCTTTGCTCGCACTGGCTATCGCTGCTCTCTTCATCTACAATCGCCTGTTCTCTCCTATGTATGTCCACCTGAAACTCGTTCCATGTTAAAAATGCGATATAATTTCCTAGTCTTCACGAAAATGAAAAAAAAAAAATATATATGTATCACACATAAGCACACACACGCACGCACCATATATTCACACACAAATGGTCGTACGGGATCATCGCACATGAACACACGCACACATTTGTAGTGTGTGTGTGTGTGTGTGTGTGTGTGTGTGTGTGTGTGTGTGTGTGTGTGTGTGTGTGTGTGTGTGTGTGTGTGTGTGTGTGTACGTGCGTTTAGCGACCCTTCCCCTCCGACAGCAAAGCGAGCACCTCCATGGAACTTCCCCTGGTGGTCACCTACCCGCCTGACGTGGCCACCGAGAGAAAGGTTCTGGTCGGCAACCTTCTCGACACCGTCACTGAACTCCACAAAGATGGTGAGCGGGGGGGCGGGGGGGGGGGAGAAATCGTCATTTGATCTTTTTTTTTAAACTAAAATAACGAGTATAACGGTCATTTATTCGTGTGCGTGTGTGCCAAGAAAGATAAGAAAAATTAAGGTAATATTTGATAGATTGTAAGATAATTTGTGTGTCAAGAAAGAGACGAGAAAAATTAAGGTAATATTTGAGATATATTAAAGATAAATTGTGTATGTCAAGAAAGAGACTAGAAGAGTTAAGGAAATATTTGAGATAGATTAAAAATAATTTGTATACCAAGAAGGATAAGAAAAATTAAGGTAATATTTGAGATAGATCAAAGATAATGTGTGTGTGTCAAGAAAGAGACGAGAAAAATTAAGGTAATATTTGAGATAGATTAAAGATAATTTGTCTGTACCAAGAAAGATAAGAAAAAATAAGGTAATATTTGAGATAGATTAAAAATAATTTGTGTGCCAAGAAAGACAAAAAAAGGCAATATTTGAGATAGATTAAAGATAATTTGTGTGTGTCACGAGAAAAAAAATCAGGTAATATTTGAGATAGATTAAAGATAAGAGTTCTAACATGATTCTGCATTCGATAGGAGGCCAGCAGCTTACCCTGGAATACAGCGAACTGAGGTCCATCAGCCCAGCAAAGTCCACTCTCCATGCTAGTCTCGGCATCAACGACTACAAGAACCGATACGTCAACATCCTACCTTGTGCGTATAATATTCAGTCCTTTCTATGAGAGCTTAACTTACTAACTTGTATGATAGGATTGGTATCTGTGACAACGTTGAAGAATTATACTAGTTTGTGAGGTAGGCCTATATTAGTCTCAACATCCTACCTTGTGCGTATAATATTCAGTCCTTTCTATGAGAGCTTAACTATACTAACTTGTATGATAGGATTGGTATCTGTGACAACGTTGAAGAATTATACTAGTTTATGTGGTAGGCCTATATTAGTCTCAGCATCAACATAAAAACCGATATGTCAACATCCTACCTTGTGCGTATAATATACAGTCCTTTTTTATGATAGTTTTAATATACTAACTTGTATGATAAGACTGGTACCTGTGACAACGTAAAAGTATTATACTATTCTATGAGGTAGGCCTATAATAGTTGCTCTGTCACAGCACTATTCAACTATCTGTATCAATCCATAAGTTGTAACGATACTTCGCTGCATCATCCCTTTTAATACTTATAGTTTATCACTGAGAACATGAAGTCACTCGCTCTTTGCTTCGATCGCATGAATAGATGAATTCCTGTCCTTAAGAAAGAGTTGTGAAAACCATTAGGAAAATGTACTGTAAACATTTCCTATGACGTAAGTTACGAATCGTTGGTACCTTTTTCACCTTGAATTTTGTTTCTATAGAGGGGAGGGAAGGCACTTCAATATAAATTAACATGAGTAACGAAAATGTCTTGTGCGTTTTATCTCTTAGTTGACGACACCCGTGTAATACTGAATGAGTATAGGGGAATCCCCGGCAGTGACTACATCAATGCCTCTTACATACACGTAAGTGTTTGCTACGTATTCTGCAGTGGTTATTAGTTCTTGTATTAGAGAGATGTCACATACATTAGATATTAGGCATAATGCTTCTGTTTTCCCATTTCAAGATACAGTAGTATTGTATTATTGTTTTTCCTAACACGGTCACGCCAAAGTTTAATATTTTAGGCAGTATTATTATTAAAATTATAATAATAATAATAATTATTATTATTAATCATTATTATACCAGAGCATTACTGCATCTTTGCATTCCCCACCATACTACTGTTTATGATAGTAGGCACAATCCCCCCCCCACCTCTTAAAATAAAATAGCTTCATGCATTATATTAAGAGTATTCCCTGACGAGTTCGTCTCCACAGGGATACACTAAGCCAAAGGAGTTTATAGCTAGCCAAGGACCCAAGGAAGAACTGAAGGATGACTTTTGGAGGCTGGTGTGGGAGAAGAACGTACACGTCATCGTTATGGTCACCCAGTGTGTGGAGGCTAACAAGGTACGTTTGTGCTGGTGAGAAAGGGGAGGGAGAAACGGTAAGAGAACTAGTAAAATATAAATGAATAGATAAAGATAAGGGTAGGGAGGTACTAAACACACACGCACACGCACGCACTTACATTTACACTCACTCTCTCTCTCTATCTATCTCTCACTCATTCACTCACACTCACTCACTCACTCACTCACTCTCACTCACTCACTCACTCACTCACTCACTCACTCTCTCTCTCTCTCTCTCTCTCTCTCTCTCTCTCTCTCTCTCTCTCTCTCTCTCTCACACACACACACACACACACACACACACACACACACACAGAGAGAGAGAGAGAGAGAGAGAGAGAGAGAGAGAGAGAGAGAGAGAGAGAGAGAGAGAGAGAGAGAGAGGGAGAGAGAGAGAGAGAGAGGAAAAATCTAAAGCTTTCCAAAACCTTGACACAGGAGAAATGTTGCACGTACTGGCCCTCCCCATCAAACGTGCAAGGCTGGCGTCTCGGGTTTCCGAAGCTTCACGTCCGAACGGTACTTGAAGTGAACCATCAACCAGGCGGATACATCACCAGGAAATTTGAGCTGTCCAAGGTTAGTAGCCGTGAAAGGCTAGGTCAGTAGCACCTAGAGAAGGTGTCATAGCGTCTATTTTCTTTTTTTTCTAACACATGGGATTTATTTTAAAGACGTCACAAAAGTTACGGATGCTTCGTGATTGTTGTCGATCATTTTGGTCTTTTCAGTTTTCAAAAAGGATGGAAAAAATAATGATTTTAATGGTTATATTTCCATTGAACAATCATCAAAACAAACGCCATGACACCTCGAGTTGCTACTGATCTAGCCTTTCCCGTTAGAAGCTTGCAATAATTGTAATATTTAACCTTTATTACTGACTACAATTTATTCGATCGCGCTCATAATTCTGAAAATTGTAATACTATGTGTATAACTAACCACAACACTGCCTTATTCGGAAATCCACAACTCCATACGTACCTAGTAAACATGCATCGGTCTTTCAACATTTAGTGAAGTGACACAGCAAATGAAGCCACTGTCCACACCACACAGGGTTCGCGCAGCCGTGTCATCCAGCACTTCCACTATGTCTCTTGGCCTGACATGGGCTGCCCTCAGACCCCAGATCAGCTGATTCAGTTCGTCAAGGTCGTGAGAGCCGCCATCCCTAAGGAGAGCTCACACACGCTCATCCACTGCAGGTGAGAAGAGCCTATACCATGCGTTGGAACGTGTTTTAATCTTTGAAATTGTTCATTTGAAGTTTTTTTACTCTGAAAATATTCGTTTGAATTTGTTTTACTCTGAAAATATTCATTTGAAGTTGTTTTACTCTTTGAAAATATTCATTTGAAGTTGTTTTACTCTTTGAAAATATTCATTTTGAAGTTGTTTTACTTTTTGAAAATATTCATTTGAAGTTGTTTTACTTTTTGAAAATATTCATTTGAAGTTGTTTTACTCTTTGAAAATATTAATTTGAAGTTGTTTTACTCTTTGAAATTATTCATTTGAAGTTGTTTTACTTTTTGAAAATATTCATTTGAAGTTGTTTTACTCTTTGAAAATATTCGTTTGAAGTTGTTTTACTTTTTGAAAATATTCATTTGAAGTTGTTTTACTCTTTGAAAATATTCATTTGAAGTTGTTTTACTCTGAAAATATTCATTTGAAGTTGTTTTACTCTTTGAAAATATTCGTTTGAAGTTGTTTTACTTTTTGAAAATATTCATTTGAAGTTGTTTTACTCTTTGAAAATATTCATTTGAAGTTGTTTTACTCTTTGAAAATATTCATTTGAAGTTGTTTTACTCTTTAAAAATATTCATTTGAAGTTGTTTTACTCTTTGAAAATATTCATTTGAAGTTGTTTTACTCTTTGAAAATATTCATTTGAAGTTGTTTTACTCTGAAAATATTCATTTGTAGTTGTTTTACTCTTTGAAAATATTAATTTGAAGTTGTTTTACTCTTTGAAAATATTCATTTGAAGTTGTTTTACTTTTTGAAAATATTCATTTGAAGTTGTTTTACTCTTTGAAATTATTCATTTGAAGTTGTTTTACTCTGAAAATATTCATTTGAAGTCCTGTCTCATAAGTTCATCTATCAGTTAAATTTGTCGTCAAAGTTCTATTATATATCTCATGAACTAATAAGGTGTTTTTTTTTCTTCGGATATTTTGTGTTTGTTTCTGATATTGTGGAATCTTATATCATCTATTATATATGTCGTTATCCCTTGCGCCCATTTCTTAATTATTCGTCTTTCTCCACATTCTTTATTAATTTTCTTTCACTTATTCCCTCATTATCCATCTCCCTATATGTTCTATCACTATATCCTTGTATTATTATTATTCATCCCAATTTTATTATGTCCATGTATTAGATCCATATTTATCCATATTTTTCTATCACGCTCGTCTTAATTTCTTCATTTATTCCCCAAATTATCTCCCTCCACTTATGCCATCATCTTCTTAATTAATTTATTCGTCATCCTTCTTCATATTATCTCCTTGCATTCATTTCATCATTTTTCATTTTCCATATTATCTCATTGTATTAATTTTAACATTATTACCTCTCAAATTATCTCATTACAATTTTTTTTTATCATTATTCGTCTCTCATATTAACTCTGCATTAATTTTAACATTATTCTATCTCTCATATTGTCTCATTACATTAATTTCGTCATTACTTTATCTCCCAGCATTCAGAGCGTCTTTCACTAATTACTTCATTCCTCATCAACATTCATTTCGTCACTACGCATCTCCCTTATTATCACCCATTATTTATGTCATCTTTCATTCACTTCATTACTCATTACATTACTCATCTAGCATACATTTCTCTATTCTTCACCTATATATCCCAGTCACTCGCACCGTCTTGCACTCATGTCGTCGCAACTCATCTCTCACTCATTTCGGACTCTTGCACTCATGTCGTCATAACTCATTCACTCATTTCGGACTCGCACTTATGTCGTCACAACTCATTTCGGACTCATTTCTTCGTCCTTCACCCCAATACCCTAGCCACTCACACCACCTTGCATTCATTTCGTCACAACTCATTTCAGTCTCCCTTCTCCATTCTACACTTCCCCATACCCCAGCCACTCACACCACCTTGCACTCACGTCGTCACAACTCATCTCTCACTCATTTCGGGCTCATTTCTTCGTCCTTCACCCCCATACCCTAGCCACTCACACCATCTTGCACTCACGTCGTCACAACTCACCTCCCACTCATTTCCTTTCTCCATCCTTCACCCCCATACCCTAGCCACTCACACCATCTTGCACTCACGTCGTCACAACTCATCTCTCACTCATTTCCTTTCTCCATCCTTCACCCCCATACCCTAGCCACTCACACCATCTTGCACTCACGTCGTCACAACTCATCTCACTCATTTCGGGCTCATTTCTTCGTCCTTCACCCCCATACCCTAGCCACTCACACCACTCACACCACCTTGCACTCACGTCGTCACAACTCATCTCTCACTCATTTCTTCGTCCTTCACCCCCATACCCTAGCCACTCACACCACCTTGCACTCACGTCGTCACAACTCATCTCTCACTCATTTCGGGCTCATTTCTTCGTCCTTCACCCCCATACCCTAGCCACTCACACCATCTTGCACTCACGTCGTCACAACTCGCCTCTCACTCATTTCCTTTCTCCATCCCTCACCCCCATACCCTAGCCACTCACACCATCTTGCACTCACGTCGTCACAACTCACCTCCCACTCATTTCCTTTCTCCATCCTTCACCCCCATACCCTAGCCACTCACACCATCTTGCACTCACGTCGTCACAACTCATCTCCCACTCATTTCCTTTCTCCATCCCTCACCCCCATACTCTAGCCACTCACACCATCTTGCACTCACGTCGTCACAACTCATCTCTCACTCATTTCGGACTCATTTCTTCGTCCTTCACCCCCATACCCTAGCCACTCACACCACGGACTCATTTCTTCGTCCTTCACCCCCATACCCTAACCACTCACACCATCTTGCACTCATGTGGTCACAACTCATCTCCCACTCATTTCCTTTCTCCATCCTTCACCTCTCTCACTTCCTTCTCAGTGCCGGCGTGGGTCGAACGGGCACATTCATAGCTCTGAGCAACCTCATGGACGAGATGGAGTGCGAGGGGAGTGTGGACGTGTTCCATTGCGTGTACAGAATGCGCCATCACAGGACCAACATGGTGCAGACGCAGGTAGGCCTATGTGATGTTATGTGGTCGTGAGTTGTTATTTATGTGGTCTGGTGTATCGTCGTCTCAGGTCTGTCGGTTTAAGTTTCATTGTCAGATCGATCATCTAATTTTGAGTTATGTTTGATTTGAGTTATCTAAATTGAGTTATCTGTTTTGAGGTCTGTTTTTTTTGTGTGTGTGCTTTATT
>NC_091557.1:41671137-41688637 GCF_042767895.1 Penaeus vannamei
TCTCTCTCTCTCTCTCTCTCTCTCTCTCTCTCTCTCTCTCTCTCTCTCTCTCCCCCCCCACCCTCCCTCCCTCCCTCCCTCCCTCCCTCTCTCTCCCTCTCCCTCTCCCTCTCCCTCTCCCTCTCCCTCTCCCTCTCCCTCTCTATCTCCACACCACCTCCCTCCCTCTAGCTCTCCCCCTCATTTTCTCCTCACTTCATATGAATAGATGAGTATGATATGTGATATTATTCTTCATATCTACATATCCGCAGATGAGATCATAAGGGACACAGGGAACACTTCAGTTGTTGTACGCAAGCTGGATACATCAGACCTCTCTTCTGTCCGGAGTTTTGCACGCAAGATTGTCGAAACTGAAGATTCCCTGCATATTTTGGTAAGTCGTCATCCAGTGAAATTACTGTAGAGTAGAGTATTTGGCACAAGATAAACCATGTTATGAGGACCATGTAATGAGATGGCCAACAGTAATCACTCTTTTGTTAGTTTTTCTTAGATGGGATTTTAATTGAGTCTCTTGTCATTCCCAGATAAATAATGCTGGAATGGTTGGTCATCATAAGAGGAAACATACAGCAGATGGCTTGGAGTTAACAATGGCTACAAACCACTATGGCCATTTCCTTCTTACCAATTTGTTACTGAGTAAGTTGTTCATCTGGACAGTTGGTTTTAGACTTTGATGTGTAATGTGTAATGCCAGTTTGCTTGTGATTGGGAAAATTCTATTTTGATACCTGAACTCTATCATCTTTTATGGTGTTCCTCTAAAGCAAACATAGTTATTATGTGTTCTGAGGATATATCAGGTACTGATGACATTTAATAGTTATAAGGTCTTTAGGTTTATAATCATTTAAATCATTTTATTTTGACCTGCTTTGTATTGATAAGGATACATTTAGCATTAATGGCTTCAGGAATTATATATATATATATTTTTTTTTTTTTTTGGGGGGGGGCCTGTCAGTCTTACCTGACCTTCTGCATAAGTAAATATCAATGCCAGAATATGACTGGCATAGTTTTACCATGCATTTTGATTTGATATCTTTCTCTTTCACCTTTTTTTAACACAGTTACCTGTTGTAATTACTTTTGCTTAGTTGTCTCTGGCAATGACACAACTTCTGTGTATGAGCTGTGCATCTCATTTTAAACTGATCGTTCTCTGTTGAGAAGTCAATTAATGTCTTTATGCACTTTTACATGTAAATCCTTCATGAAATGATAATTTCTCAAATTGCAGATATTTTACCTTTCCTTGATTATTTGATAAGAAAAGTTGCAATAACAGTTACAAAGAGAAATAAGTCCATATTTGAAAAAGAAAGGTGGTGACCTTAGACTTTATTTGAACATCTCACTTTGTTTTTCAGGAAATTATAAATAAGAGTTCCAGTTAACAACCCACCCTTCACTAAATGCTAAGCTCATCCATTAAACTATACTTTGTGTTATAACCCAACTTGTCACTTGTCATATACTTCCTACAAATGTGTTTGTTTACATATTTACCATTTTTATGATACTTAGTTAATGCATTAGCTTTGTCTATTAACCCAGTATCGTTGGGTATAAGTTGGGATAGAATTAGTGTATGCTAGTCTGTGCTTGAGCATTTATCTAGTTTGTTGTAGGGCATGCAAGACCTCAACAAGCTTATCATAGAATCATGATATGATAGCTAAAGCACAGCCTGTTACCTTGCTTTTGATTGATTATGAAGGTGTACAATTAATGTGAATCTGTTAGAAATAGATTCTTTAATATTTATACAATTTTGTTTGCCTTCAGTGAATATTATTGTTGATATAAGTAACAAGATTCAGAAACTTGTAAAAAATAGAGTTGAGGTCACCAGATTTGTGGATTTATCTGATCTGGACAAGGGGAAGGTAACTGCATCCAGAATTAGAAATTTAATTCTCTGCTGAATGCTGTGATGATGCTTAATCTCCAATGCTGATAAGATTTATATATATTGCCAAAAGAGAGTAGTAGTAATGAAAGTTAATCTTATTGGTAGAAAACAAAACAAAGGCACTTATAGGACTCTTTGGCTTTCAGCTGTAATGTAGATAGTCCATAGTAGACATTTTCACTTTTATTTTGAAGTTTATCTTTACAATGAATTATTATATATAACAGTGATATGAAAGTGATAACTCAGTTTTGGAAAATCTATAAAGTATTTTACTGTTGCACAGGGTCTCCCATAAATTTAATGATGGGAAGAGTTCTTAGAGTGAAAGAAAAATAAAATCACTTTATTATGATACAATGGAGAATAAGAAAGTTATATATATATATATATATATATATATATATATATATATATATATATATATATATATATATATATATATATATATATATATATATATATATATATATATATATATATATATATATATATATATATAATATATATATATATATATTATATATATATATATATATATATATATATATATATATATATATATATATATATATATATATATATATATATATATATATATATATATATATATATATATATATATATATATATATATATATATATATATATATATATATATATATATATATATATATATATATATATATATATATATATATGAAGATATATATATATATATATATATATATATATATATATATATATATATATATATATATATATATATATATGATAAATATATATATATTTTTTTTTCTTTTTTTTTCTTTCTCCAAAAAATACAATTATGCAAAATCTAATTATTAATAACTAATATGTTCATGTATTTAAGATCTTCTGAAGAAAAGTGCCCCGAGCAGAATCGTCAATGTGTCTTCCAAAATGCATGAGTTTTGCAGTGTGCTGGACCCAGAAGACCTTAATTTCGAGAAGAGTTCTTACAGCATGTTTACATCATACAATCAGAGCAAATTGTGTAACGTCCTCTTCACACTAGAGCTCGCAGAAAGGCTTCGCGGCTCAGGTACCTGGGGAGAAGTTTTCTAATGAGAAAGTTGACCTTCTGTGGAAATATGTATTAATTGAAGGTAAATATTTGGTATTTTTTCCTTAAGTGAAGATGATTATTTTCTTATCATTGGTACTCTGTGCAATTATGTTTATTCTGTGATTGGCAGGGGTTACAGCAAACAGCTTGCACCCTGGAGTTGTGGATACTGAAATTACCTACAAGATGGGTGGCTTTCCTGGTTACTCACAAGCATTTTTGTTCAAGCTAATGGGAAAGGTGATACATTTTGTTCTTTTATTTCATTTGATCTTAATTGTTATTCTTATTTTTTTTTTCTCTTTTTTTTTTTTTTTCTTTTTTTTTTTTTTTTTTTGTCTTTAATATTGATTACGAATGTCTTATCTCCTTGTTTCTTATTCAACAGTGATTATTATCAGTGTGTGGTTTTTGACATTTTCCCCAGGACTGTGACCTCGGTGCCCAGACCATCATCCATTTGGCAGTTGCGGAAGAAGTTGAGGGCTTATCAGGGAAATATTTTGTTGACTGCAAGGCAAGATAGAATCCCACTTACAGATATATGAATCTAAAATGAAAAAGTGAAAGATGGGAGATGGATTAGGCATCAAAATCTCGTACAAAAAAAGAATATTTTGAACCTTGTATAAAAGTTGATTATATCCTTAACATGCCTTTATATTTTTCAGGAAACTGAGAGTTCCAAGCTGGCTCAGCACAGAGGCATTGCCAAAAAGCTGTGGCTTGCCAGCGAACTTGATGTGAAGTTGGAAAATGAGGAAATGATGTAGTCTTGAAGGAGTAAACAACAGCAAAAAAAAAGACGAAAAAAATACATCTGTAAGTGGATTGTTATATCTGTATGGCTTATTGCTGAATGGCATAGTAAATTCAGATTATAGGAAATGAAATATATTGTTGAGATGTCTTGTTTTTTTGTTTTTTCTTTCATTAATATTATTAATATTATTATTCTCTTATTCTGTTCAATTCTGTGTCACAGTTTTAGCACATGTTTTTCATTCTCTTATTTTCTTAATACAGGTTCATTGGGGAATCTTTCCATCTCACTTGAATAAATGGGTAATATAGACAATACAGGTGAGATGCATTATATATATATATATATATATATATATATATATATATATATATATATATATATATATATATATATATATATATATATATATATATATATATATTTCTCTACACATACATATACACACACATATATATATATTTTTTCTTCTTCTCCTTCTTCACATCCTGCTTCTTCAATCATGATTGCTAAGAATTTTATATTAAACCTCTTTACATTATTCTGCATCATAAAATGCCACTTGACTTCATCCTAAATGTGTACATCCAGGTTTTATTTGGTTGCGACAAAAAAAAGTAAGAGAACCAACTAAGAACGGTAAAGGAATTAGTTTAAAACGATTATGAGGACACCATTTTATTATCTTTGAAAGACACACTCAACATTGTTTCATTTGAAGTTGTACGTTTTCCTTTCAAGAACACAGGATCTTTCTCAAATTTTGTTTAGGTTTTAAAATATATATATATATAAAAAAAAAACTGGCAATTTCAGAGTAATCCAACCCATATGACAGTTTTGCTTTTGTCTTGTATATCAAAGTATAACTGTTTGGAAAATTTTGTCTTTTCTGTTTATGATTTTCAACTGTCCTATTGCACAAAAGATTATGCTATATCACCTCTATTGAATTTGAAAAAGAAAAAAAAAACATTTTTTCTTACAATAAAATGGATTATCAAGAGAAGCCATTCTTTGCCTGGATAAGAAAAGACAAGCAAGTATGCCATCCACTTTGCTTGTGCGAGTCATACCTGTGCCTTTCTATCTACAGACCATACATCTTGTCATGTTGGTGAAAGTTTCACCTGCTATTTCAAAGACTTCTTCTTTCTATTGCTTCTTTTCTGTTTCAGTTTACATTTGGTTTCGCTCAGGTGTTGAATGCTTCTAGCTTTATCAGCTTTAAGAATTATAGATTTTGGTTGTTGTTGTTGTTGAAAAATTATTAATGATAGAGTTTTATGTATGATAGCAACTGCATGATTTTTATTAGGTAACTCTGAAATATGAGTTCAAGGACCAGACTATATTCTTTGTTTGTTTGTTTTTTGAGGATACAGAGAACCTAAAATTTGCCAATGTCTTTTGAATAGACAGAAAGTTTAGAAAGTTAATTTGTAATCTGTGAATTGACACAGATTCTGTCCCATGTTTAGAGGAGGACAATGTTTTTATTTTTACTTTAAAGCACTTAGCCTAACTCATCCAAAACTTTTGTCAAAAATTACTTTTAAGGTTGTTCAATCTTTGCTTCCAGTTGAAGGCACACCTATTAGTCTGCGCTTATGAATTTATTTTGCTTGATATTGAAAGTTGGAAGGTTGGATTGAAAATACGTATAGTGATCCTTGTAAAACAATTGACACCTACGCGAAGAACATGTTCTCCCTAAACAGCAAAAAATGTAGTCCAGGTCAAGGATAGTTCTAGAAGTTTGTCCATATATGCAAAATTATAGAACAAAAGTGAATACTCACAATGTTTAGTGTTTATGTTCGTTTAATACTATGTATAACATATCCATCACATTTTGTTTGATATCTGCTTATATTGTGCAGTTCCATTGCACCCCCCTGCAATGGAAAGTCATGTGAATAACCATGGTTATTTTCACTGTGGGTTATATTATTAGGGTAATTTTCTATATTACGTCCGCCGCTCCGACATCGTCGCCCCTGCTATCGGGGTCAAGTTTGCCACTAACGGGGGGTTTCCGCGCAATAAAACCTACATATTTGGATTGTACAGAGTGAGAGGAATCCAATGATACCAAAATCGTCAATATCGGAGAGGCAAAGGTAATATAGAAAAATACCAAGAACAGAAAGGAAGAGAGAGGAAACACAGTCGCCTCACTGAAACTTGTCAAAATCAGAGACATACCTACCGCGGCTTAGTAACACGAAATCTTCCGATGAACCGTATGGAAGAAATTAATTTTGAATTGATTTACTGTAGGACATTTTTTTTTCTCTTGGAATAAGAACCATGAGTATAAAAAAATATAAATATATATAAACACACAAACGCACACGCACACGCACACGCACGCACACACACGCACGCACACACACGCACGCACGCACACGCACGCACGCACACACACGCACGCACGCACACACACGCACACACACACACACACACACACACACACACACACACACACACACACACACACACACACACACACACACACACACACACACACACACACACACACACACACACACACACACACACACACATATATATATGTGTGTGTTTGTGTTCGGGGACGCTTCTTGCAACTGACGAGAGGTGAAGGGGAGAGCGACACTGGTCATGGCGGTCTGGATGATTGATCAGCATTGTGACGCATTTCAGACGGCGATATTGACAATTCTGTGGAGTGTCATGAGAAAAGCGTGCGCTGTGGGAGTTCAGCAGGAAGTACGCCTTAACGTTAAGATAAAATAGTAGAGTGTTCTTAGTGCTAAAGGCAAATATTGTGAAATAAGGCTAGGTGAAGATGGCTAGCAGCAGTTACCGGTGACACGCTTTAAACGCTCCCCGTGGATATTAGTAATGAGAAGTGAAGTGAACTCCATACCAGTGTGCTCTCGGACGCATCATCTAATTAGTGTGTTTACGTGAAAATCGTGCCATCCTTTTGTGTCATATTAAGCATGCATTATCTCCCTGCCTAACTGTGGTAAGAACGGGAATAAAGGAATGTTAAGTTACGTCTGTGCGTTTGTCTTCGCCCGCCTGAGAAAGTTACTCACACAGCACAGACGTTTCAATATATATATATATATATATATATATATATATATATATATATATATATATATATATATATATATATATATATGGGGGGCTGCTTTTTTATTATTTTACAAGGGTCTTTGTCTTCATTCGCGCAACACAGGTCTAGAAAAGGTCATATAGAGAGAATGTCACATCCACCAACACACAGACATATGTACACAGAAACACACAGGTCATATAGAGAGAATGTCACATCCACCAACACACAGACACGTGTACACAGAAACCCACATGCATACGCACAAGTCCATGCACGCATCTGACCTACAGTGGGAAAAGTGCTCAACTCGTCAAAAAATCAGCTATGAAAACTGAATTTTTAGTCATAAGGAGGGATTGGAATGTGAAATTGTAACCAAAATTAAGGAGAGAAAAGTGTGCTTCCAGTTCGATTTAAAGAAATCAAAATGATCTTGTATTCAGGAAGTGTTCTTTTGAAAACATAAACAACTAGAAATAACTACTGGATAGTAATAGAAAAAATTGAGAAATTATTGATTTATTTAAGCACATCAGTGGGGACGACGACTGAGTATATAATAACTAAATAGGTAAATAAATAAATGAATGAATAAAACGAGAATGAATACTGAACCAAAATGCACTCTCGTAACATTTTATATTTGTGATTTTTTTTGCCGAGGTGAATGTTGTCCTTCATGGTCATAGGATGACGAAATTAAAGAAAATCAAGTTTACCCATGCTAAAAACAGGCCAATTTCCCATATGTTATCTTGCAATATACTGGGTTATTTTAGGCTTACCAATTTTCTCTGTTTGTTTAGTACTGTTAAAAGCATGAGGTCGTGTAACGAAATCAGGGCACAGCACTTACAGACGTCCAAACCACACGCATGCACAAAGAAACACACACTATACTTTTCTTTGTTATATGTATGTGAAAAGCCTATGTTTATTATCCTCCCTATCATTATGATTATTAATATTGATATTATTAATATCGTCATTATTTTTACCATTATTATCACTATTTAACAGCCAATCATTCCGCGCGCATGCGCACACACACACACACACACACACACACACACACACACACACACACACACACACACACACACACACACACACACACACACACACACACACACACACACACACACACACACACAGAGCCACTTAGTGTTACTTAGACGCGATAGGTATGTTTCTGATTCTTGACAAGTTTCAATAAGGCGACTGTGTTTCCTCCCTCTTCCTTTCTGTTCTTTATCGAACACCAAAGCCATTTCTATAAGATATATTATCTAAAAGGCCCGTAAGGGGATTGAACCCTTGAGTTAACAGGCTGATACATATACTTACAATTTGATAATATTTAAACAGCAAAACCTTTTTGCAAAATTTTCCTATAAATGTATATATATATACATATACATATATATATATATATATATATATATATATATATATATATATATATATATATATATATATATATATATATATATATATATATATATATATATATATATGTATATGTATATGTATATATATATATATATATATATATATATATATATATATATGTATGTATATATATACATATATGTATGTATATATTCACATATATATATACATACCGATATATATGTATATGCATATATATATGTATATATATATATATATATATATATATATATATATATATATATATATATATATATATATATATATGTATATATATATATATATATATATATATATATATATATATATATATATATATATATATATATATATACATACTGATATATATATATATATATATATATATATATATATATATATATATATATATATATATATATATATATATATATATACATACATATTTGTGTGTGCACCTGCACTGTGTACACGTGCATGTGTGTATGTGGAGAGAGAGAGAGAGAGAGAGAGAGAGAGAGAGAGAGAGAGAGAGAGAGAGAGAGAGAGAGAGAGAGAGAGAGAGAGAGAGAGAGAGAGAGAGAGAGAGAGAGAGAGAGAGAGAGAGAGAGAGAGATAAATTACTCCCTGTGTGCAAGGAATATGATGAAGATGAGACTGAGTACATATCATACTGCATGTCACTCGCTGCAGGCAAACACACACCAAACACGAACATAGAAACTGCATTTATGGTATTCCTCTTTCAACAGAAACCCATTCCCAACCCCTGGCCAACAGCACAGGCGTCTAATGCTAAAACAGGTTCTTGAACACAAACTATTTGCGAAAAAGCTAAAGCAATTCCCTCCGGTGGTTGGGCGTACTGCGACCCCACTTTAGTAGACTGATAAATTGGCTGTAAATAACAGGGTTCCTTGGGGGCACTTTGCCACCTTGATTCATATGCAAATGAGGTAGCTGGCAGAAGGCGGCCTATGCCTTTCTCTTTGGCAAGTAGGCAGAGGTACTCAATAGTTTTGTGTTGGTTACATTGCATTCATAGTGGGAATCCATCAGTGTGTGTGTGTGAGACAGTGCCCATGTCTGACACCTCAAAAACCAGTGTCTTAGCGGGCTTTGGTATAAGCTGCTTTAGTAGTCCTGCAGACTGTTTAGCACAAACTACCCAGAAGGCTGAGACATTTACCGCAGATTTCAAGTCAACTTGGAGGTACCGTGACTGTTTTTTGTGAAACTGCTGCTTTCAACTATGAGGCCTTAAAAGCTGACTTCTCAAATATAAATTTTGATTCAGGATTTAAAGCTTACTATGAATATAAGGGACCTCAGAATAGGTTTTTATTGAAACTAGTCTTCTCTTTGGTGTGTTTTGAAGAATATTTGCTTGAGCTTTTTATTGTTAAATAACTATGTGATATGCATGTTCTACTGTAGATTTTAAAACTTAGTCTCACTTCTGACATACCTTGAAATCAAAGAGTATGGTTACTATTGCAACAACTTTTTGTTGTTGTTAGTGTAGATCTGTGTGGTAAGATTTTTGCATCAATATAAACTAAATGAAACTTGTTATTAATTGATCTTACAGTGATTGGATCATTTGTGTATGTATACGTAATCATTCGTTCACTTCTTCACACAAAACAGACTCTTACACTCAAACAGCTGATTCACTCACTCATTCATTCAGTTATTAATTTGATCATTCATACACTAACAAAGAAATGACCAAATTATGACACTAACCCATGTGTCTCATTGTTTCAGGTATTTCTTCATAACTACTTCCTTAATTATTTTCCCACAAAAATAAAATAAAGTCATATTGTAAGTTTAGAGATGATACTCTACAAAGTATGGTTTTCAAATGTCATATTTCAAAAATAAAGCCAATGAACATGTATATTTTATTTACTTTAACCTTGATTTAAATACATATATGCATTTTGTCAATATTAAACGGGTAATATATTTACAAGATTAACCTCTAAGAAGCAACACATGAACCTAATAACAAGTGATGATTTGTCACTGCCTTTGAAGACAGTAATAGGGATGTCCTTGTGTTTGATAACAAAATCCATGAGAAAATTAATTAACTACTCATGCAAGATACTGATTAGCGTTTCATCAACCTCCTTAGGATTCATGTTGATACATCTAAACAATTCCTGTGCATCAAATGAAAATATATACACATTTCTGACTGTTCAACTTTTATTCAACATTTGATTGTAAATTACCATTCATGAATATAATCAAGTGTTGTCATAGGCTTTTAAATTCCTTCCATGGCTGCATGCTTGATGAAAAAATACAACTTTGTAAGAGAAAAGTTAAAAATGTGTTCCCTAAGTGACTTTTCCTGCCCAGTCAGTGATTCAGTCCCTGGACACCAATGTGGCATCTCTTGATCCAGTAAATTCCCCTAAGCTTCAGCACCAGCAATCAGCTTACGATTTTCCAAGAAGTTTCATCTCTGCCAGTAACATATCTCCCATTTGCACAGGGCACCTCGAGATGATAACACCAGCCTGTGGGTTATTGAGAAAATCAGGTCTTCAAAGGCATTCTTCTATTAAGAAATTATCTTATCTAAACCATTCTCATTACGTAGATAAATGCGTAAGCTGCCCTAAAAAAATACTTATTATCTGATACACTTAGTTTCATACAATACAGATAGAGAAATACGAAGGTGTGTATGCTGTTGAGTGTGAGTGCCTGTGAATGAGTGTGGGCACATGCAAGTGAGGGTGAGAGTGAGGGTGTATGTGTGTGATGTGTGGGTTAGTGTGTATGTGATATGACAAAAACAGAAAGGGAAAGAACTTACATTCTCAAGGGCCTTAATCTTGTCTTCAGCACCTCTCTTGCCTCCAGAGATGATGGCACTGGCATGTCCCATGTGACGACCAGGTGGGGCAGAAAGACCGGCGATAAAGGATAAAACAGGCTTCGCTTCAGGCCCCTTTGTAGAACAAAGCAAATGAAAAATAATTTACTTTTAACTTGAGTGATAAACAATGATAAACATAATCAATTAAGTCCCAAATGCATGAATTCATTTTAGCTTCCCATTAATGGAATGATTAAAATCAAAGACTTAACAACTTAACACTTGGCAAAACAACTTACAGCATTATGTTCTTTAAGTCCTCACAGGTGCAGCCTCCTCAGCACCACCACCAATCTCACCTATGAGAATACCCTTTGTGTTGGGATCCTGCAACATAACACTGTCTTATAATTTGTTATAAGTGGCTATTTTCATACTTACTTCCACCTAATATTCAGCTTTTTTCAACAATTTATACTTTTTCCTACGAACTTGAAATAGAATTTTCAACTGCCTTGAAACACCACAATATTAAATGCAATTAATAATTCATGCAGCAACATGAGAGCTCAATTTCAAAATTGTATTTTGTAATTTGGTTGTGTCTTTACCATACATCTACACCACACAATTGAAATCTGCTCAATTCTTATACCTGTTTACCTTGAGGAAAGTGTCAAGACAGTCAATGAGGTTAGTGCTAGTGAAGGGGTATCCACCAATGCCCATGCTAAAGGTCTGTTTGAGGCCAACTTGGGTAGTCTGATGAACTTGGATGTGAGGATTCCAGATTAGGAGATAGTACCAATTAATCCCTAATTACAGATAAGGCCAGGGATAATACCGATCTTGTTCTGAAAGTTGGAGAGGAAAAGCTCAATAAATTTAATTAAATTGACTGCTAGTCTTACATTAGATAATAGCTATCATTTCACATCATTTGAAAGAGGAATGTATTTAAATATGCGAGACAATTTGGAATACAGTTCATTATCCATAATAGAAAAGCATTTTTCCTAATTTTCAACAAAAAATAATTTGAAACACCACACTGTTACAGCAGCAGCTGCATTATAAAAAAAAAAGAAAAAAAAAAAGTTCTAACCCTTTACCTATCAACCCAAAAACTGACCAGACAAAAATACTTAACTATAAGTTCTTTGGATAAGCCCAACATCTTCATGTAAAGACCACAAAAAAGCATCAACAGCCATAAATGAACATGAAATGAATCTCCTACCTTCTCTGGGGCGATAATACCAAGGTAGTTTGAACTGAAAAGCCAGTTCTTAGATTGGCGGAGAAGGGCGTGTTTGACCGAGACCATATCCTGCTGTGGGATGACCTCCATGACTTTCATGATGGCCTTGGCAGCACCAGGGGGTGCGTTTTTTTTTTGGTATTAACACCTGCATGAGGAGTCTCATCACTTTTAGACACCCAAAATAAACAGCAGCAGCAACAACAATAACAGAACTTGGTTGGTTGGTGGTTGTGACTTATCAAATGGGACTAAAGTAGATGTGTTTCTGCCTGGCTATATGAATGGTTCTGAAAGAGTAAGGCTGAAGATTGAGTGTCCAACCAGTCCCTATGTTGTTGGTTCCTTCATAATTCTTCATGTAAACTAAGGTTCATGGTCAACTTCCATAATATGTTTACCTATGAGGTAATAATCGAGTGTTTGAATGCCGAACATTATGGCTAAACATTCACATTCGATGGCTGAATACCTTTTTTTCTCAATCTAATCATTTCCTGCTTGGGTATATACAGTAATAACACCACTCCTAATCCTATGTCAGAAGCATCCATTCTTAGTACAAAAGTGTTTAGCATCAGGTAGTTTTAACACAAGATCACTGAATAATGCAAGTTTTAATTCATTAAATCTAAGCTGTAAATCACGAGTCCACACTAATGGTTCCAGAGTCCCTTTACTTAACATATCCAACATAGGACTCATGAGAGAACAAGCTTGGGGGAGGAACATTCAGTAGAAAGATATCATCCCTAAAAATTACCTTAATGTCTTTTTGGTTATAGGTGGGGACAGTTTTAACAAAGATTTGTTATCAAACTGAGGTTTAACATTCTGACCATCTATCAAAAAGATAGATGGTCAGTTAAACCTAATTATATGCTTAGTAGGATAAGCAGTTCAGTTGTGGGAATGTAACCACTCTAAAAACTGGGTTAGTACTGCAAGATGTCCTACCCATGTTCTTCCATAGGCATAAATATTGTTTTAATAAAATGAAACATTAGACACACCCAAGAGAACTTTACAAATGTATGATATGAGTATCACCTGCATCAATATCCAAATGTATGTTGATGTAGAATCCCATTAATTAAAGATGTTTGGGAAATACTGTCAAAGCTTTTGCACTCTCAGAAAGCAGTCCTTGGTAACACACTTCAGTCAGATCTAACCCTGAGAAATATGTAACTCCATTAAATTTATATAAATTTTCTTCAACTGTACAAGTCGGTTTTGTGGGGAACAAAGCTATAGCACTGAGCAACCTAAAATCAATAGCCATCCTGGAATCAAGTTCATGTCTAAATAAACAATGATGATAGCTTAACAAGGGAACCAGAACCTCAGAGACAACCACTGCAAAGTGTTTCTGCATCTGCCAGTATTACAATCAAATGTAAAGGTTATGACACAGATTATGATGATTATTTGGACACGTCAATTTCTACTGTTTCATTAAGTCTAGGCAGGTTGGGTGGTGGTGGGTGGGGCAGAATATCTTGTCAGCTAACAATTCCTCAGCAAAACCAAGAGGTGTTGCTCCAGCTGGCAAGGGATGCAAGCAAAAGGGAAGCCTTCCAAAAAAAGCAAAATGAGTGAGAAATTTAAGTCAAAATATTTCAGAAAGCTTACCAGAGTGCTATGGAAAGCTATCACAAAGTAAATGAGAATGGATATGGTTTGAGTACTCGTATACCCTTTATAGACCCCTTAAACACCCTTAAACAACTGAATGGGTTAGGGAGATGATCAAAGGTGCTATGGAAGGCGATTGGGCACGGTTTGAGATCTTGCATTCCCTTTAAATATAGCGGACATAGGTACATGCGTCACCTTTTTGGGCAGCGCCTCTAAATTGCACTATGAGCGTGATATAAAAAAGGAAAGCAATAATGTTCTTAAGTAGTGAAATTCAATTCTCATTAATCTTAATATGTTCATTGTAAAAGATTCAGCAGTATCAGATTAAAGAAAGGAAATTTGAGAAAAAACAGAAGCAGTAAAAGACAAAATAGAAAAGTTGTAAAAATTTAAGAATAAACAACAATACTAGAAAAAAATTAAAGATGATGGATGAGAAACTATGCTAAAGGAACACAAAAAGAGAGGGGAGAGATAGGGCATTGTGAAGCCTGAGAGAAAATAAAGATTGAAAATCCATGAAAGCACATACCAGTCGCATTTTGTTGAAGACTGGGAAGTTCAGGTGCTTCTGGCCCCCCTTGCCTGGAGAGACGACCCCCACTATAAATGTTCCATCTCCAATTGCCTGCTAAGAGGGGAAGTACCCTGCTCGTCCGTGAAGTTTTGTCAGATCACCTTTGCTCTCTCACTGCTGGCACGGTTGGGCCTGGGGGCGGAGCAACAAGATCTGGAACCCAATGGGGGATTTAAGTGAACACTAAGGTCCAAAGTGAGTTTTCACACATCACATATAATTCTGATTTTATTTTTCTTGCATCTATTTAGATATTTGAAAATCTCTGTTAGTTGTGCAAATTGAAGAGAAATGTTCTTGATTGTAAACGCTGTTAATCTATATTTCTAGGATGTATATGTTACCAAACTTTTTAACATTTTTCAAAACTGCCCAATAAAAAACATAATATATATAAATATATATATATATATATATATATATATATATATATATATATATATATATATATATATATATATATATGCTAAGAACAAATAAACATAAATTCATAAACAATAAGAATAGTCCAAAGGCTAGGGCCTATAAGCCTTTATGAGAGGAAGGGATGGAAGAAGGAAGGAAGGATGGAAAGGAAGGAAGGAAAGGAGGGAAGAAGAGAATGATGGAGGAAGAAAGGGAGGGAGGCAGGAGAGGAAGGAAGAATGGGAGGGAGGGAGGGTGGGAGGAAGGAAAGGAAAGGAAGGAAGGATGGAAAGGAAAGGAAAGGAAGGAAGGAGGGAGAGAGGGAGGGGAAGGAAGGGAGAGAGGAAGGCATGGAGTGAGGAGAGAAGTTGGGAAGGAAGGAAGGAAGAAATGATATAGCCTATATATGGGAAGGATGGATGGATGGAAGGAGAGAAAGGAGCGAGGGAAGGAGGGAGGATGGAAGGAAGGAAGGAAGGAGAGGAGGGAAGGAGGAAGGGAGAGAGGGATGAAGGGAGGAAGGGAGAGAGGGATGAAGGGAGGAAGGGAGAGAGGGATGAAGGGAGGGAGGGAGAGGGAAGGAGGGAGGGAGGGAGAGAGGATGGATGGAAGGAAGGGAGCAAGGGAGGAAGGATAGGAGAGGCAGAGGGAGGGAGGGAGGGAGAGGGAAGGAGGGAGGGAGGGAGAGAGGATGGATGGGAGGAAGGGAGCAAGGGAGGAGGGATAGGAGAGGGAGAGAGGGAGAGGGAAGGAGGGAGGGAGGGAGAGGGAAGGAGGGAGGAAGGGAAGGAAGGAACATAGGATGGGAGGAAGGAAGGAGAGGAGGATTGAAGGATGGAAGGAAGGAAGGACGGAAGGAAGGAGAGGAGGGAGGGAAGAAGGGAGGGAGGGGGGAGGATGGATGGAAGGAAGGGAGCAAGAGAGGAAGGATGGAAGGGGGAGGGAGGAAGGGAGGCAAGAAATTAAACAAATGAACTTGTCAATTTTCAGAGAACAACGGGTTATCAGAACATAGGCCTACTTTGGAATGTTAAAACATCTGCTACTTACCGAACCCCCCGTTTAAACATCTCATCTTTCCTGCACTTGACACTTCATACTTCGTGCTTCAGAAATCAGGTGATGAAACAAGGCCTGAAACAGCAGCTTATTCTGAAAACCAAATTCTTTGTCATGGAAGGCGAGTCCATTTCTTTCCATCTCCCTCTCTCTCCTTCCCCCTCGTCGTTCTCTCTCAAAAGCGTAGGTTTCGCTTCTCTGAAACCTCTTTCGCATTGTTCTTCCCTTGTAATGCGGGGAAATTCCTTTACATAGTCAGGTTTCTCAGAGAAAGGGATTTCACAAGGTCTGTAGAACGGAGCTGGGATCGCAAAAATCTTCCTTCTTCTCCTTTTCTCAGCGTTGGCAACGTTTCCCATATAACGAAAACTCAGCACACTGACTTTTCCATGATATTAGAACCTTAAGAAACTGCGATGAACGTTCCTATGGTAAATTTTGCCATTTTTCACTTTTCCGCTCTGAAAACAAAATGGCGCCCGCCAAGGAGGCGACGAAAGTTTTTTCGGATTTTTTATTTACTTTTTCAAATTTGGTGTTTTTCTTAATAAGTAATAATAAAAAATGTTGCCGTTTTTTCTAAAATTCATCTTTCATACTTTTTTTCTTAAAAGAAGAGCATGCGATTTACAAATCCATAAAATTGACATTTAATTCCTTTGCGAACGCAAAATCGCGGCACGCACGAATGGCCTTCATCAGCTGGAGGCAACCTCGCTACGCGAACTCGGGTGAGCGAACGGCCGTCTCGTTGGTCAGTCAGGCTTAGCAGAGCACAGACAACCCTCGTTCTTTATCCACGTGAGTGATTTAGAAAGTTGGTTGCCATGGTGTCGCCTCAGATGAACAAGCTGACTCGCGAGAAACTGCTAATGGGCCTGGAGCGAGCCAGCAAGGGCCTGAAGAAGAGGCTCGGCGAGAGCTTCGAGGCTGCAATGATTCCCGCAGTCGCCGACGAGCTCCTTCGCTTGCAGGACCAGCAGGGCGTTGAGCTGAAGACAGCCAGCATTCCTGCTCTGATGAAGGAGTATGCAGTGGACAAGGACCAGGACTCTATGCTGGGAATTTCCCTTCGAGTCCTGGAGATCCTTTAGACGAAGGGCCGGAAGGATGCCAGCCCCACCTGCGAGGAGGAGAACAGTGCCACCAGCGAGACGCAAGAGGAGGATCCTGCGCCGAGGAAGGTGTGCGACGCGGCCGCGGAGAAGGCCGAGTACAGGCTGGATGCCACGTACGGCTTCGTGGTGATCCAGGGCGACCACCACACCCTGGCCCTGGGCACGCTGAACTCGTTCGAGGTGAAGTTCGACAAGGAGTTCGGCGTGGCCAACAAGCACGGGCGGGGCGGCCAGTCTCAAAACCGCTTCGCGCGACTGGCGGAGGAGA
>NC_091557.1:41706568-41711568 GCF_042767895.1 Penaeus vannamei
GGGGGGAGGGGAAGGGGAGGTTTCTTCAGGGCTTCCTCTTGAGGGGGGGAGGGGGTAAGGAGGGAGTTTCTTCAGGACTTCCTCTTGGCGGGGGGGAGGGGGTAAGGGGAGGTTTCTTCAGGGCTTCCTCTTGTGGGAGGAGGGGGTAAGGGGAGGTTTCTTCGCGGGACTTCCTCTTGGCAGGGGGAGGGGAAGGGGAGGTTTTCTTCAGGACTTCCTCTTGTGGGAGGAGGGTAAGGGAGGTTTCTTCAGGGCTTCCTCTTGGCGGGAGGGGAAGGGAGGTTTCTTCAGGGCTTCCTCTTGTGGGAGGAGGGGGGTAAGGGAGGTTTCTTCAGGGCTTCCTCTTGGCGGGGAGAGGGGAAGGGAGGTTTCTTCAGGACTTCCTCTTGAGGGGGGCGAAGGGGGGGAGGTTTCTTCAGGGCTTCCTCTTGAGGGGGGCGTAGGGGAGGAAGGGGAGGTTTCTTCAGGACTTCCTCTTGGGGGGAGGAGGGGTAAGGGAGTTTCTTCAGGGCTTCCTCTTGGCAGAGGGGAGGGGGAAGGGGAGGTTTCTTCAGGACTTCCTCTTGTGGGAGGAGGGGGGGGTAAGGGGAGGTTTCTTCAGGGCTTCCTCTTGAGGGGGGCGTAGGGGGGGGAGGTTTCTTCAGGGCTTCCTCTTCCTCCTGTTGCGTGCGCTCTTGTCGTGTGACTGGTTCTGGCAGGCGCTGTGACGTGTTACCTGAGCTTCGGCGAAATGGAAAAGTTTTCTACTCGACTGAGGGTATTTCTCTCTCGCGCTTTGCTGATAAACTTTTTTTTTCATATATGTTTTGGTTAAAGTTTACAAATTCTTTCTTACTCCCTGTTTGCTATCTCTTCTTCGCTCGTTGTTACTTTTTTTTTTTTTTAATAGCAGACCTGGTGAATTCCGGATTTTTTTTTCTCTTTCTGTCTCTCCCTCGCCTTGTTATTATAATTATATCTTCGTTTTTCATATATCGTCTCCCTTTCTCTCTGTTCCCCCTCTTCATTCTTTCGCTTCGTTAGTGTATTTTCCTTTTCTTTTTTTGTCATGCCGTTTAGGAGTAAAGTCTGCAGTTCTCTCTTTCTCTCTCTTTCCCTCTCTCCTTCGCTTAATTTTCCTCTCTCTTTTTGGCTAGTCCGTTTCTGGGCACCGTCTGCAAACCCTCTCTTCTCCTCTGCTTTCCCTTCTCCTTCGCTCTCTTTCCTTCATTTTCCTCTCTGTTTCCCCTTCCTCTCTATCATATCTTCGTTTCTTTTTTTTTCTTTTTCTGACAAGCTGTTTGCGTTTCCACGTAGCGCCAAGACTTCCTCGTAGAACCCGGACCTTTTGTGTTGAAACGGGTTAATGTGTGTACAGGAGATCGCTGGCGAGTTTGTAAATAATCCGACGCGTGTGTTTGCAGGCGAAGGGACTGTGTTGACGTTTGGTTCCGGGGATAACTATTTACTGCGCTATATACACTGTTTACTGTACGTCATTCGGCCGCGTTCGAATAATCCGTGGCGCGCCTTCCCAGAACGTGTTCGTTTCCTTGGCTCGAGAGTCGGCCGTGTTCGAATCCGTGGCGCGCCTTCCCAGAACGTGTCCGTTTCCTTGGCGCGAGAGTCGGCCGTGTTCGAATCCGTGGCGCGCCTTCTAAGAACGTGTCCGTTTCCCTGACTCGAGAGTCGGCCGTGTTTGAATCCGTGGCGCGTCTTTTAAGAACGTGTTCGTTTCCCTGGCTCGAGAGTCGGAGGCGTTCAAATCCGCGCCGCGCCTTCCGGAAACGCGTTCGTTTTCCTGAATTGAGAGTCGACCGCGTTCGAAATCGTGGCGCGCCTTCCGAGAACGCGTTCGTTTCCCTGGCTGAGAGTCGGGGCAGGAGCTGGTCTCAAGGGCACTCAGGGCGGCGTTCGTTAGCCCAAATACATCTTACTTTGCTAAATGAGGCCAATTATTCCCCAGGTGCCGTAAATCAAGTGCCAAGCCTGCCTAATTGAAGGCGGATAATCAATGCCGCCAGAAAGAAATTAATTAGGCGCGCGCGAGGGAAAAGATTATATCCGCAAGCAAGCAAGCAAGCAAAGGGCGGCGAGGCAGAGGAGAAAGAGGACATAGAACAAAGAGGCAAAGAGAAAGGTGGGCGGGGGGGGGGGAGGGGGATAATACCCACTAAAACTGGCCGACTCGCTAAGGCATGGGGCGTTGTCCAGGCCCCGGATGTAAACATTCCCACCGCCACTGCCTCTCCCCCTTCTCCTATCCTTCTCCTCTCTTTCCCTCCCCTTCGCTTCCTTTTCTTTCCTTCCCTTCCCTTTCTTTTCTTTCCTCCCTTTCCCTTTCCTTTCCTTCACTTCACTTCACTTTCTTCCCCTCTCTTTCTTTCCTTTCCCTTTCCCCTTTTCCCCTTCCCCTTTTTCCCTTCCCTTCCCTTTTTCTTCCCTTCCTTCCCTTTCCTTCCTTTCCATCCCTTCCCTTCCCTTCCCTTCCCTTCCCCCCCTTCCCTTTCTTCCCTTCCCTTCCCTTTCTTCCCTTCCCTTGCCTTCCCTTCCCTTTCTTCCCTTCCCTCCCCTTTCCATCTACCAAAAGCAACCAAAAAGTTTGTTTTTTTTTCGTCGGAAAATGTATATACGTACATTCGACATTCTAACACCGAGTGGCTACGATCACAACCACAAGCCGTTTTTGCGGTAAGAGAAAAACGCAAGATAAATTTGTTTTCATGCAACATCTGCCGTTGCACTTCAGGCTAGCCACACCCACGTCATAGTCCTTGAAGCATCATATAGGAGAGAATAAGGTCTTTTCGGTTCACCATCTTTCTCGCCGTCTCTTTCACGATCTCTATCCCCGATGGATAGATGAATAAGTGAATAGATTAATCTATTTCATTCACTATCTTTATGTCTGTCATTTCCCAACCCCTACCAACCCCATGTACCCCTCCTTCCCCCTACCAACCTCATGTACCCCTCCCTCCCCTGGCTTATGTGCCTCACTCCCCACCACCCCCATGTACCCTTCCCTCCCCCTCCCCACCACCCCTATATACCTCCTCCCCCATGTTACCCCTCCTCCCCACTTATGTACCCCCAGCCTTCCCCTACCAACCCCATGTACCCCTCCCCTCCACCTACACCTCCTCCCCCCACCCCCATGTACCCCTCCCTACCCTCCTACCCCCTCCTCCCCCCACCCACCCCCATGTCCCCTTTCCTCCCCCACCACCCCCATGTACCCCTCCCTCCCCCCACCAACCCCATGTACCCCTCCCTCCCCCCACCACCCCCATGTACCCTTCCCTCCCCCACCAACCCCACACATGCCCTCCCTCCCCCCACCTCCCCCCAACCGAGTACCAAGTACCAAGAAAGAGGGACACAAAGGACTGGTACAAGATAGAATCTCAGTGGTATGGGCTCGGCCAGTTAAAGAAGGGAATCAGGGGTACCCTTCCCCCCACCCCCCCACACCCGAGTTGAAATAGCCGTGCCCTTCCCTCTTGTCTCTCTCTTCAATTTTGTGCATAGATAATTTTGTCTGGTATTTCCACATCGATAGAACACAGCAAAATTTGACTTAGTATGTCAATATTGCAAGAATGGTCACTATAAAAATAAATAAATAAATAAATAAAAAATACTTTCTCTCTCTCTCTCTCTGTCTCTGTCTCTGTCTCTGTCTCTGTCTCTCCCTCTCTCTCTCTCTCTCTCTCTCTCTCTCTCTCTCTCTCTGTGTCTGTCTATCTGCCTCTGTTTCTGTCTGTCTGTCTCTGTCTCTCCTCTCCCTCTCTCTCCCTCTCCCTCTCCCACTCTCACTCCCCTCCCCCTCCCCCTCTCCCCTCTCCCTCCCCCTCTCCCTCCCTCTCTCTCTCTCTCTCTCTCTCTCTCTCTCTCTCTCTCTCTCTCTCTCTCTCTCTCTCTCTCTCTCTCTCTCTCTCTCTCTCCCTCTCCCTCTCCCTCTCCCTCTCCCTCTCCCTCTCCCTCTCCCTCTCCCTCTCCCTCTCCCTCTCCCCTCTTCCCTCTCCCTCCCCCTCCCCTCCCCCTCCCCCCTCCCCTCCCCTCCCCCTCCCCCTCCCGCTCCCCCTCCTCCTCTCCCTCTCCCTCTCCCTCTCCCTTTCTTAACTCTTTCTTCGTGATTTCTCCCTTGTTTTCTTCTCTTTCACCCTTTTGGACGAAAAGTAAAAATGGCAGTTTCTTTCATTTCTTTTATTTTCCTCTCTGTGTGATTCCTAGATTTGGCCGCGAATATTCAGCTAATTAGGGTGATGTGTTAGAGGGGAAAGGTCACGGGTGAAGTATGAAGGATTAAGGGTGCAAGGTCAGATGACATAAAAAAAAAAAATAGGGTGATTAATTGGATGACATAAAAAAAAACTTGGGTGATTAATTGGATGACATTAAAACTAAGGTGATTAATTGGATGACATAAAAAGCTAGGGTGATTAATTGGATGACATAAAAAGCTAGGGTGATTAATTGGATGACATAAAAAGCTAGGGTGATTAATTGGATGACATAAAAAGCTAGGGTGATTAATTGGATGACATTAAAACTAAGGTGATTAATTGGATGGCATCACAATCTAGGGTGTATTGATAAGGGTGAGAAGTCGGATGACATGACAAATTAGGGTGAAGCCTCGAATAACATGCCAAATTAGGGTGAAAAGTCGTATGACATGACAATCTTCAGTTGAAGGGAGAACGACCAGATGACACCCCAAAACAAGGCTTACAAGCGACGGGTGACAGCCTCAGCCCAACCCCAATCTAGGGCGAACCTTCCCTCCGATCGATAAAAAGCTCTTAGTCGATTGTCTTACCATCTCGAGAATTTTTTTTTTTGTTTCTTCTTCTTCTTCTTCTTTTTCCTCCTCCAGGTTTTAAACGACTCTTCTGCAAATTTCCGTTTCGGGCAATGGGCGGCGGGGGGTGTGGGGGGGGGTAGGGGGCGCTTTGTATCCCAGGGAAGTGCTTGAACGCATGCACGAGGGGGGAGGGGGGATGGGGGGGGTGTCT
>NC_091557.1:41719068-41726568 GCF_042767895.1 Penaeus vannamei
TCTCTCCCTCTCTTCCATTCCTTCTATTCTCCCGTTCGTCAATGTCCACGCTCATCTTCTTTCATTTACATGCGTCTCTACATGTAATATCACTTAACCTTCTTCCCTTCAGGTATTCGTTATCACAGTTCCTTTCGTTAGCGTCTTTCTTTTTTCTTTCTTTCTTTCTTTTTCTTTTTCTTTTCTTCTAGGTCCTCTTTGTATTTTTTTCCTCTTTCCTTTTCCTCTCTTCCCTTTCTCTCTTCCACCATCTCCCCTTCCTCTCTTCCATTTTCCTCTTTCCTCTCTCCCCTCCTCCCCCTCCCCTTCTATTTCTTCTTCTTCTAGGTCCCTTCTTCCATTTTCCTCTTTCCTCTCTCCCCTTCTTCCTTTTCTCTTCCTCCATCTCCCTTCCTCTCTTCCATTTTCTCCCTTGCTCTTCCCTCTCTCCCCTCCTCCCTTTTCTCTTCCACCATCTCCCTTCCTCTCTTCCATTTTCCTCTTTCCTCTCTCCTCTCTCCCCTCCTCCCTTTTCTCTTCCACCATCTCCCTTCCTCTCTTCCATTTTCCTCCTTCCTCTTCCCTCTCTCCCCTCCTTCCTTTTCTTTTCCCCCCATCTCCCTTCCTCTCTTCCATTTTCCTCAACTTCCTCTTTCTCTCTCCTCCTCCCTTTTCTCTTCCACCATCTCCCTTCCTCTCTTCCATTTTCCTCTTATCTCTCTCCCCTTCTTCCTCTCCTCTTCCACCATCTCCCTTCCTCTCTTCCATTTTCCTCCTCTATTTTTCTCTTCCACCATCTCCCTTCCTCTCTTCCATTTTCCTCCTCCCTCTCTCCCCTCCTCCCTTTTCTCTTCCACTATCTCCCTTCCTCTCTTCCATTTTCCCTCCTTTCCCTTCTCTCCCCTTCTTCCTTTTCTTTCCACCATCTCCTTCCTCTCTTCCATTTTCCTCCTTCCCTCTTTCCTCTCTCCCCTCCTCCCCCTCTTCTTCCCCCTTTCCCCTAAAAGCCCGCCCAATCGCATCCACCGCCCGCCCATATTTCTCAATCGCCCCTATCATCCATCTCCTCTTTAACGCCGGTTTCTCAATTTCCATTTGGTTCCCTTAATCACCAAACTCCCCCTTCCCCCCTCGTTCCCCTCACCCCACCCCATCCCTCTCCCTGTTCTCCCCTCTCGTTTCCTGCTGGTTTCCCCTCGTCGCATCTCCCTCTCTTCCCTTTTTTTACTCCGAGTTTTACTCTCTCTCTCTCTTTCTCTTTCTCTTTCTCCTTTCTCTCTTTCTCTTTCTCTCTCTCTCTTTCTCGCTTTCTCGCTTTCTCTCTTTCTCTTTCTCTCTCTCTCTCTCTCTCTCTCTCTCTTACTTTCTCCTCTCTCTAACTTCTATCTTATACTCTCACTCTCTCTCTCTCTCTCTCTCTTTCCTATCACTCTCTCCTCTCTCTCTCTCTCATTCTCTTCTAACCTACACCTATTTACTCACCCCCAACCCCTTTAACCTACCCTCCCTCCCACTCCACTCCCTCCAAAACCCAATTCTCCCCCCCCATCCCACCCCTTTTCCCCTCCCTCCCCTCTCCACCTCCCCTCCTCCCCCTCTCCACATCACCCTCCTCCCCTCACCTCCCCCTGCCCCTACTCCCTCTCCCCCTCCCTCTCCACCTCCCCCCTCCCCTCTCACCTCACCCCTCTCCACCTCCCCCTGCCCCTACTCCCCCTCCCCCTCCCCTTAGAATATCCCTTCCATGCCCCCAGCGCCTCCCTCGCTCACGATTTCCCCGAAAGGTGAAAATGGTTCGTTAATAAAGCCAATTATCAACGGAGATTCGTGGGGGGATGAAGGGAGGGGGTAAAGGGGGGGATAATGTCTCTCTGTTTGTCTGTCTTAGTCTCGGTCTCTATTTGTCTGGCTAGGTTTGTTTGTTTGTCTTGGTTTGTTTGTCTGTCTGTGTGTCTGTCTGTCTGTCATACACACACACACACACACACCCATAAAAATAAATTCATAACCGCACACACACACATATAAAAATATACATTCACACACACACACACACAAACAAACACACACAAAAATAAAATACATTCATACCCGCACACACACACACATAAAAATACATTCATACCCGCACACACACACACATAAAAATACATTCATACCCGCACACACACACACACACACACACAAACAAACACAAAAATACATTCATACCCGCACGCACGCACATCTCGGCCCAGCGTCCAGGGCTCCCCACACTCCGCCGGTAAAAAGCATATTTCCCGAGGAATATTGGTTGTTGTGACGTCTCTCCTATTCAGGGAGACAAAGACGGAGTAGAATGTTTACGACAAACATTCACCCGGCCTCCCAATATGTATCACTCCTCCCCATATTTCTTTTTTCTTTTTTTTTTTTTTCCCTTTTTCTTTTTTCTTTCTTTCCCTTTTACTTATTTTTTTTTTCCCTTTTTTTCCCCCCCTCCCTTTTTTTTTTTCCTTCCCCCCCCCCCCCTCCTAATTTCCCCCCCCCTTTTCCCCCCATCCCCTTTTTTTCCCCCCCTCCCCCCCCCTTTTTTCCCCCCCCCCCTCACCCCCTTTTTCCCTCTACTCCCCCCTTTTTTTTTTTTTACCCCAAAAACAAAGGAAACCTTAATTTTCAAACAACCTTTTAAACCTTGGGGGCAAAATGGAGGTGGTTTTTTATTTTTGGTTTTTTTTTGGGGGTTTTTTTTTTTTATTTTTTCCATAAAGGGGGGGGGGGTTTTTTTTTTTCGTTTTTTTTTTTTTTTCTTGTTTTTTTTTTTTTTTTGGGGGGGGGGGAGGTTTTTTTTTTTTTTTTTTTTTTGGGGGGGGGGGGTTTTTTTTCTCGGGGGGGGCCTTTTTTTCCTATTTTTTTTCAGATTTATTTCCTTTTAAAACGGCCCACCACCGAAACACTATTCCCACGACCCCCGCCCGCGTGGCCCCCTCCGCGACCTTTTGGGTACCTCCCCCCCTATTCGGAGACAAAAAGGCAGAATTTACGGCAACACAAGGGATACCTTGCTCTTTGTCTGGCGTGTGGATATTTTTTTCTCTCTCTTTTTTTCTGTTTTTCTCTTTCTTTCTTTCTTCTTTCTTTCTTTCTCTTTCTCGATCTTACTTTCTTTCTCTTTGTCTTTTTCTTTCTCTTTCTCTTTCTCTTTCTCTCTCTTTCTCTCCCTCTCTCTCCCCCTCCCTCTCCCTCCTCACACCCTCTCTCCCTCCCTCTGTCCTTCACTCCCTCTCTCCCTTCTCTCCCTTCCCTCTCCCTCCCTCCCTCTCCCTCTCTCCCTCCCTCCTTCTCTCTCTCCCTCCTTCTCTCCCTCCCTCTCCCTCTATCTCTCTCTCTCTCTTGTTTTTTGTGTTTTTTTTTGGCGACCTCCATGTATATATACATTTTTTTTTTATAGGAAATCCGTTGACAGTTTGCATTAAGCAGTGGTAGCTCTTGTGACATCGCGTGTAGAGGGTGCGTTAAAATGTGTAGGTGTGTTTGGGTTTATGTTTGTGTTATTGTGTGTGTGTGTTTGTTTGTTTGTTAGTGTGTGTGTTCGTGCGTGAGTGGGGGAAGAGGGGGTGCATGTGTGTTTGTGTGTGTTTGTGCTTGTTTGTTTGTGTGTTTGTGTGTGTTTGTGCTTGTGTGTGTGTGTGTGTGTGTGTGTGTGTGTGTGCGTGCGTGCGTGCGTGCGTGTGTGTGATTGTTTGTTTGTGCTTGTGTGTGTGTGTGTGTGTGTGTGTGTGTGTGCGTGCGTGCGTGCGTGTGTGTGTTTGTCTGTGTGTGTGTGTGCCTGAGTTTGAGTTTGCATTTGACTTCGTATTCATATACGTGCGTGCCCGTATACGTTTGCGCATACACACGTATTCCCACGTACGCTCGCACACCCGCGTGAGCCCCTCCGCGCCCATTCGCTCCCTCCTTCGCCCGACGCTCACCCCACTCGCCATCCCTCACGGTTCGCGAGACTTTTGCAAAACGGCAGCAATAATATCCCAGCGGCGGGGAGTCGACAAGGGATGAGCGGGATTTTCCGACGAAGCCGCCCGCGAGTCTGCAACAGGAGTGAAGCCAACCGCGGGATTGCAATTTCGCAACCAATAACGCCTTGGCTTCCGGTGCCTCCCTCCCTCCCTCTGGTTTCTCCCTGAGCGGCTCGGGACAGTCTTCGCCCTACGTGCACCCTTTTCTCCCTCCTAGGTGCACTCTTTCCATCCTAGGTACACCCTCTTCACCCTAGGTACACGTTCTTCTCCCTAGGAACACCCTTTTCACCCTAGGTACACCCTTTCCTTCCTAGGTACACCCTTTTCACTCTAGGTACACCATTTTCTCGCTATGTACACCATTTACACCCTAGGTACACCCTTTTCTTCCTAGGCACACCTTCTTCACCCTATGAATACCCTTTTCACCCTAGGTACACGTTTTTCTCCCTAGGAACACCCTTTTCACCCTAGGTACACCCTTTTTACCTTAGGCACACCTTCTTCACCCTAGGGACACCCTTTTCTCGCTATGTACATTATTTCCACCCAAGGGACACTCTTTTCTTCCTAGGCACACCTTCTTCACTCTAGAAACACCCTTTTCACCCTCTTCCCCTTTGGTACACCCTAGACACACCCTCTTCACCCTAGGTACATATTTTCACCCTAGGTACACCCTTTTCACCCTAGGCACACTCTCCACACACCCTTCTCCCTGGAGTCCTCGGAGATTCACGCATATTCATCATCACCCTGGAATTCAAACTCATCGCTCGTTCGTGACCTCATTACACCCTCCTCCCCTACTCATCACCCTGGCGACCTCGTTCGTGACCTCATTACACCCTCCTCCCCTACTCATCACCCTGGCGACCTCGTTCGTGACCTCATTACACCCTCCTCCCCTACTCATCACCCTGGCGACCTCGTTCGTGACCTCATTACACCCTCCTCCCCTACTCATCACCCTGGCGACCTCGTTCGTGACACTCATTACACCCTCACTCCCCTACTCATCACTCCTGTGACGACCTCGTTCATGGACAGGCCTCATTACACCCTCCTCCCCTACTCATCACTCCTGGCGACCTCGTTCGTGATACCTCCATTACACCCTCCTCCCTACTCATCACCCTGGCGACCTCGTTCGTGACCTCATTCACACCCTCCTCCCCTACTCATCACCCTGGCGACCTCGTTCGTGACCTCATTACACCCTCCCTCCCCTACTCATCACCCTGGCACGACCTCGTTCGGTGACCTCCCCGTACACCCTCCTCCCCTACTCATCACCCCCTGGTGACCTCGTTCGTGACCTCATTACCCCACCCTCCTCCCCTACTCATCACCCTGGCGACCTCGTTCGTGACCTCATTACACCCCTCCTCCCCTACTCATCACCCTGGCGACCTCGTTCGTGACCTCGATTACACCCTCCTCCCCTACTCATCACCCTGGCGACCTCGTTCGTGACCTCATTACACACCCTCCCTCCCCTACTCATCACCCTGGCGACCTCGATTTCGTGACCTCATTACACCCTCCTCCCCTACTCATCACCCTGGCGACCTCGTTCGTGACCTCATTACACCCTCCCTCCCCCTACTCATCACCCTGGCGACCTCGTTCGGTGACCTCATTACACCCTCCTCCCCTACTTTCATCACCCTGGCGACCTCGTTCGTGACCTCATTACACCCTCCTCCCCTACTCATCACCCTGGCGACCTCGTTCGTGACCTCATTACACCCTCCTCCCTCTACTCATCACCCTCCCCCTACTCATCACTTCTGGCGGACCTCGTTCGTGACCTCATTTACACCGCTCCTCCCCGGCTACTCACTCACCCTGGCGACCTCGTTCGTGACCTCATTACACCCTCCTCCCCTACTCATCATCCTGGCGAATCTCATTCATGACCTCATTACACCCTCCTCCCCTACTCATCACCCTGGCGACCTCGTTCGTGACCTCATTACACCCTCCTCCCCTACTCATCACCCTGGCGACCTCGTTCGTGACCTCATTACACCCTCCTCCCCTACTCATCACCCTGGCGACCTCGTTCGTGACCTCATTACACCCTCCTCCCCTACTCATCACCCTGGCGACCTCGTTCGTGACCTCATTACACCCTCCTCCCCTACTCATCACCCTGGCGACCTCGTTCGTGACCTCATTACACCCTCCTCCCCTACTCATCACCCTCCCCTACTCATCACCCTGGCGACCTCGTTCGTGACCTCATTACACCCTCCTCCCCTACTCATCACCCTGGCGACCTCGTTCGTGACCTCATTACACCCTCCTCCCCTACTCATCACCCTAAAGCGACTCTTTCGTTCGTGACCTCTATTACACCTCTCCTCCCTACTCATCACCCTGGCGACCTCGTTCAGTGACCTCATTACACCTCTCCTCCCCTACTCATCACCCTGGCAGACCTCGTTCGTGACCTCATTACCACCCTCCTCCCCTACTCATCACCCTGGCGACCTCGTTCGTGACCTCATTACACCTCCCTCCCTCCCCTACTCATCACCCTGGCGACCTCGTTCGTGACCTCATTACACCCTCCTCCCCTACTCATCACCCTCCCCTACTCATCACCCTGGCGACCTCGTTCGTGACCTCATTACACCCTCCTCCCCTACTCATCATCCTGGCGAATCTCATTCATGACCTCATTACACCCTCCTCTCCTACTCATCACCCTGAGAGACACATACTTTAATACCCTGGAGGAGAAAAAAAAACTCATCACCCTATATGACACATTCATCACCTTGAGAGACACCTTTCGCCTTGAAGAATACATACTCGCTACGCTGGGGGACACATACTCATCATCTGAAGACATACACACATCCTGGAGATTATATTCATCATCACCTAGGAGGAGGCATATTCATCACCCTAGAGACACCCTACACTCTGGAGGACACATATTCATCATCCTGGATGCCTTGCTCATCACCCTGGAAATCCAATGCTCACCACCCAGGATATATACTCATCACCTGAAGCCATACTCATCACATGAAGACACATACTCATCACATGAAGACACATACTCATCACATGAAGACACATACTCATCACCAGAAGACACATACTCATCACCAGAAGACACATACTCATCACCAGAAGACACATACTCATCACCCAGGGGGACACGTTCATGGGGACGAACTCACGTGCGAGGAGGAAAGTTAGGGAGCTGTTGGGAGCTTAAATACATGGGGGGGGGGGGCGGAGTTAATGGGGCGTGAATGGGTTAGAGTCGCCTTATATAGTGGGGAGATTCGCCCTCTTAAAGTACGTGACTTTTTTCTCTATCTTTTTCTTTTTTTTCTTTCTATTTTTTTCCTTTCTCTCTCTCTCTCTTTCTCTTTCTCTTTCTCTCTCTCTCTCTCTCTCTCTCTCTCTCTCTCTCTCTCTCTCTCTCTCTCTCTCTCTCTCTCTCTCTCTCTCTCTCTCTCCCTCTCCTTCACAGCTTCACCTTCACCTTCACCTT
>NC_091557.1:41734068-41736568 GCF_042767895.1 Penaeus vannamei
CTGTCTGTCTGTCTCTCTCTCTCTCTCTCTCTCTCTCTCTCTCTCTCTCTCTCTCTCTCTCTCTCTCTCTCTCTCTCTCTCTCTCTCTCTCGCTCTCTCTCTCTCCTCCTCCTTCTTCTTCATCTCCTCTTCCTCCTTCTTTCTCCAGATTATCTTTTTCTCTTCATCCTTTCCTTCCCCCTTCCCATTCTCTCTGTCCTTCTTCTTCCTTTCTTTCCCCTCCTCCTCCTCCTTTTCTCTCTCTCTCCTTGAGGTCATCGTCCCGGGATTGCGCCGTAGAATCCCGTAAGATATTTCACAAGCTCCATTTCCGTGAATTTCCTTCGTGTGGCTGTTGCGTGTACGTGGCCGCACGCGCGTGTGTGTGTGCGTGTGTCTCGCGTGCGCGGTCGTGATTCGTGGCTGGCCGGAACCTCGAAGCAAATTTGGGGAAGTCCTTAGCAACGCCCCCCCTCCCCCTCCACCCCCACCTTACCTCTTGGAGTCTCTTCCTCTCCTCCTCTCCTTCGCTCCCCTTCCCCTGCTCTTTTTTCCTGCCTCTATCTTCCCCTCTCCTTCTCCTTCTCCTCCTCTTCTTCTTCTTTTTCTTTTTGCTTTTTTCATTTTCTTTTTCTTCTCCTCCTTCTTATTCTTATTCTTCTCCTCCTCCTCCCTCCTCTCCTTCTTCTCTCCACTACTCTTTTCTCTTACTCCTCTCTCTTCCTATCCTTCCTCCCTCCTCCTCCTTCCTTTTATTATTTGCTTTCTCCTCCTCCCTCCTTCCCAACGTAATAACTGTCCTTTCCCTTTCCCTCCATTGCCTTCCTCTCTTCCATTCCCCTCTTTCACTTCTCTCTAATTATCCTTCCCATCCTCCCACATCCTGCATTTCCTCTTCTTCCTCCCCCCTCTCTCCCTCTTCCCTAACTCTTCCTT
The DNA here is from genome assembly GCF_042767895.1 of Penaeus vannamei. NCBI lineage: Eukaryota > Metazoa > Arthropoda > Malacostraca > Decapoda > Penaeidae > Penaeus > Penaeus vannamei. The sequence goes on from NC_091557.1 coordinate 41,734,984, forward strand.
CTAACCTCTTCTCATCCTTCTCCCTTTCTCTCTGTCTCTCCTCCTATCCCTTCCCTCTCTTCCGCTGATCCTTACTCTCCTCTTCCCTTCTCCTCCCTTCTCCTTCTCTCTATCTCTCCCCCCCTTCCATCTCCATTCCTCCATCCCCTTTCCCCTTCTCCCTACCACTCCTCTTCTTCTCTCTCCTTCTCCTCTCGTCACTCCTCTCCTCCTCCCACCTCCCTCCTCCCTCCTCCCTCCTCCCTCTCCTCCCTCCTTCCTCTCCTTCCTCCCATCTTCCGCCTCCCACCTCCTCCTCTCCCTCGTCCCCTCCCTCCTCCCCCTCCTCCCTCCTCAACCCTATTGCACGTCCCTCGCAACATCCTCCTAGAAGTGGCAATGGCATTATATCCTCCTTGCAGTACTGTTATTACGGCCCGGCATGCAACACGGGTTCTGCTCACTTCACTGGCTGGGTTTGCGGGGACTGCCGGTAGAGGGGGGTGGGTGGGGGGTGGGAGTGGGGGATGGGGTCTCTCGCTATTTTGGGGTGTTTGTTTATTTGTTGTTTTTTAGGTGTTGATGTTGGTTTCTTTTCTTTCTTTTTTTCTTTGTGTTTCATCTGTTTTACTCTTGTCTTTTTTTGTCTGTTTGTCTGTCTGTCTGTCTGTCTGTCTGTCTGTCTGTGTGTCTGTCTGTCTGTCTGTCTGTCTGTCATGTCTCTCTCTCTCTCTCTCTCTCTTCCGCGCCACGCTCCCTCCACTCCTCCGTCACCCCTCCCCTCTTCTAACCTCCTCTTCCTCTTTTCTCCTCATCTCCTCCCCCCACTTCCACCGCCACCGCCCCTCTACTTCTACCTCCCCTCCTCCCTCCACTTCGACCCCCTGCCACCGCCCCTCCACTTCCCCCCCCTCCACCTCCGCCCCCCATCCCCACCACCGCCCTTCCACCGCCCCTCCACTTCCCCCCCCTCCCCTCTACTTCCCCCCCTCCCCTCCACCTCCGCCCCCCCTCCCCCCGCCCTTCAACCGCCACCGCAACCGCCCTACCGAATGATGCGGCAAATTCAGCGTGATGGGGGAGGGGGGGGGGGAGACTGAAGCGTGAAGTCTTCGTGTGTGTCCACGGTGGTCACAGTTTGCTAAAGGAGGGGGTGGGCGCGCGCGCGCGCGCGCGCGCGTGTGTGTGTGTGTGTGTGTGTGTGTGTTGTGTGTGTGTGTGTGTGTGTGTGTGTGTGTGTGTGTGTGTGTGTGTGTGTGTGTGTGTATGTGTGTGTGTGTGTGTGTGTGTGTGTGTGTGTGTGTGTGTGTGTGTGTGTGTGTGTGTGTGTGTGTGTGTGTGTGTGTGTGTGTGTGTGTGTGTGTGTGTGTGCGCGCGCGTGTGTGCGTGTGCGTGTGCGTGTGCGTGTACGTGGGCGTGGGCGTGGGCGTGTTCGTGGGCGTGTTCGTGTGCGTGTGGGCGTGCGCGTGTGCGTGTGTGTGCATGGACATGTGTGTGTGCGTACGGGTGCGTGAGAGTGTATGTGTGTATGTTTATGTACATGAGGCGCCATGTACGAGAACGCATCTGTATCTTGCATGTGTAGTTGTGTTTGTACTCCCGGTTG
>NC_091557.1:41741568-41744068 GCF_042767895.1 Penaeus vannamei
AGAGAAGGAGGGAGGAGGGAGGGAGAGATGAGGAGGGGAGGGAGAGATAAGGAGGAAGGAGGGAGAGAGGAGGAAGAAGAGAGGATGGAGGAAAGGAGGGAGGAAATGGAGAGAAGGAGGGAGGAGAGGAAGAAGGGAAATAAGAGATAGAACAGGGAGGAAGAATAGAGAGAACAGGGAAGAAGGAGGAAGAAGGGGAGAGAGGAGGAAGGAGAGGAAGAAGGGAAAGAGCAGGGAGGAGGGAGGAAGGGAAGGTGATATGAGCATCCGCGGCTGGAGCTAATCAGAAACTGGTGGGGGGGTAGGTAGGAGGAAGGAGGGGGCAGGGAGGGAGGGAGAGGGTCGTAGATGACGGGGAAGGAGGGAGATAGACGGGACTGGGGGGGGGCAGGAAATGGGAGTGAGACTGGGGGAGGGAGTGGAAAAGAGGGAAAATAGGAGGAAAGAGAGGGAGCTAGGGAGGAGGAGAGAGAGAGAGACAGAGGCATAAAAGAGGGGAGAAAGAGAATTAAAAATAAAGAGAGCCGAGAGAGAGATAGAAGAAAGACGAAGGAAAGAGGAGGGAGAAAGAGGAATAAGAAAGGAGGGAGAAAGAGGAAGAAAGGAGAAGAAAGGAGGGAGAAAGAGGAAGAAAGGAGGGAGAAAGAGGAAGAAAGGAGGGAGAGAGAAGAAGACGAAAGGAGAGAGAGAGAGAGGAAGAGGAAAGGGGGATAATCCAGAGGAGACAAGCACCTTCTTTATCACATTCTGCGTTTCTTCCTCTTCTTTTTTCTCTTATTCGTCTTTCGTTTCTTTCAGCGCTTTATCATCTTACTACTATTTCTCTCCATCCTCCCGTTCTCTCCCCATTCTTTTCTTTTTTCGCCTTCTCCTTCTCCTGCTCCTTCTTCCTCTTCCTCTTCTTCATTTCCTCCTTTTTTTGCTTCTTCACTCTTTTCCTCTCTCCTTTCATCTTTCATCATCTTCTCTCTCCTCTCATGTTCTCGGTCATTTCCTATTCCCTCTCCCCTCCCATTTCTCCCCTTTTTCTCCCTTTCTCACTCTCCCCTCCCCTCCACTTTCTCCCTCTCCCCTCTCCCCTCTTTCTCCTTCTCACCTCCCCTCCCCTTCCCCCCTTATCCATTTCTCCCTCTCCCTCTCCCTTCTTTCTCCCCTACCCTTCCCCGTCTTTCTCCCTCTCCCTCTCCCTCTCCCTCTCCCCTCATCCTCCCTCTCCCCTCATCCTCCCTCTCCCTCTCCTCCTCTTTCTCCCTCTCCCTCTCCCTCCCCTCATCCTCCCTCTTCCTCTCCCCTCTTCTCCTTCTCCCTCTCCACCCCTCTTTCTCCCTCTCCCTCCCCTCTTCCTCCCTCTCCCTCTCCCTCTCCTCTCTCCTCCCTCTCCCTCTCCCCTCCCCTCATCCTCCCTCTCTCCCTCACCTCTTTCTCCTCTCCCTCTCCCTCTCCCTCATCCTCCCTCTCATCCTCCCTCTCCCTCTCCCTCATGCTCCCTCTCCCTCTCCCTCTCCCTCATCCTCCCTCTCCCTCTCCTCTCTCCTCCCCTCTCCTCTCCCTCTCCCCTCTCCCCACTCCCTCTTTTTTTTTTTTTTTTTTTTTTTTTTTTTTGTTTGATAGTCTGTGTCTCGATTTTTTGTTTCTTTCGTTCCCTCTCTTTATTTCTCTCCGTCTCTCACTTTCTTCTCCTTCCTTTTCTTCCTTCCTTCCTTCCTTCTATCCATCCTTCTATCCTTCTTCCTTCCATTTATCCATTCTTTCTTTCTTTCTTTCTTCCTTCCTCCATCACTTCCTCTCCCCATCGCATCTCTTTTTTCTTTCTTTCTTTCTTTCTTCCTTTATCTTTCTTTTTCTTTCTTCCTTCCTACCTAACTCCCTCCCTCCCTTCCTTACTTCCTCACTTACTTTCCTTTCCTTCTTTCTTTCTTTCTTTCTTTCTTTCTTCCTTCCTTCCTTCCTTCCTCCTCCCTACTTTCCTTCCTTCCTCCTACTTTCTCTCCCCATTAAATCTCTTTTACTTTTCTTTCTTCCTTCCTTCCATCCTTCTATCCATCCACCCTTCCTCCCTTCCATTACTTCCTCTCCCCATTGCATCTCTTTTCCTTTTCTTCCTTCCTTCCTTTCTCCCTTCCTTTCTCCCTCCCTCCCTCCCTCCTTTCCTTCCTTCCTTCCTCCCCCTTCCTTCCTTTCTCCCTCCCTCCTCCCTTCCCTTCCTCCCTTCCTTCCTTACTTCCTCTCTCCCTATTGCATCTTACATCTCTTTTCCTTTCTTCCTTCCTTCCTTCCTTCCATCCTTCCTTCCTTCCTTCCTCCCTCCCTCCCTCCCACTCTTCCCTCCCTTCCTTACTTCCTCTCTTCATTGCATATTTTTTCCTTTTCTTCCTTCCTTCCTTCCTTCCTTCCTTCCTTCCTTCCTTCCTTCCTTCCTTCCTTCCTTCCTTCCTTCCTCTCTCCCTTCCTTACTTCCTCTCTTCATTGCATATTTTTTCCTTTTCTTCCTTCCTTCCTT
>NC_091557.1:41749068-41754068 GCF_042767895.1 Penaeus vannamei
AGCAGCCGTGAGACGCATAATAACCGTGGCCAAGCGGGTGCGAAGGATGCCTGCACAAGCACCCAGCGGGAAGGGGGCAGCGGATGGCTCTATTTCCCTCTCTCGCTTTTTATTCTGATTTGTATTTTTACTCTATTTTCATTATATATATATATATATATATATATATATATATATATATATATATATATATATATATATACATATATATATATATTTTTTTTATTCCATGCGCTTTATATTCTTTATTTATTTTTTTTTATTTTTTTTTATCTATTTATCTATTTATTTATTTATCTCTTTATTTATTTTATTATTTTAGTGTGTGTGTGTGTGTGTGTGTGTGTGTGTGTGTGTGTGTGTGTGTGTGTGTGTCTGTTTGTGTGTGTGTGTGTGTGTGTGTGTGTGTGTGTGTGTGTGTGTGTGTGTGTGTGTGTGTGTGTGTGTGTGTGTGTGTGTGTGTGTGTGTGTGTGTGTGGATATCTGTATTTATGTATGTATGGATGGAAATTTGTATGTATGTATGTATGGATATACATATTTATGTAGGTATATATACACACATGTATGTCTGTTTAGCTGTCTGTTTAATATGTCTGTCCGTATGTATGTATATCCGTATGAATGTGTGTGTGTTCTCCTTTTCTCTTTTCTCTCTTTCCTCCTTATCTTTCCCTTCCTCTATTCCCTTTCCACGCCCCTTCTTTTTCCTCTGTCCCCCTCTTCTCTTCCCCTCCTCTCTTTTCTCTCTCTTTTCTCTCTCTTCTCCTCTCTTCCCCTCTCCTTCTCTTTCTCCTCTCTTCCCCCTTCTTCTTCCTCTCTTCTCTTTCCTCTTCTTCCGTCTCCTTCCGTCTCTTCTCTCTCCCTTTCCTCCCCCTTCTTCTCCTCCACTTTCTCTTCCCTTCCCCCTTTCCTCCTCTCCCCCTCTTCTCTCTTCCGTCTCCTTCCCCTCTCTTCTCTCTCCCCTTTCCTTCTCTCTTTCCTCTCTTCCCCTCTCATCTCTTCACCCTTTCCCCCTTTCCTCCTCTCCCCCTCTTCTCTCTTCCGTCTCATCTCTTCCCCCTTTCCCCTTCTCTTCTCTCTCCCCTTTCCTTCTTTCTTTCCTCTCTTCCCCTCTCATCTCTTCCCCTTTTCCCCCTTTCCTCCTCTCCCCCTCTTCTCTCTTCCGTCTCCTTCCCCCCCATTCGCTGCATGACTGCCACCGGAGAAGCGGAACGGAGAGGAGACAGCCATGCAAGCCCTGAGCATGAATTATAACCAGGCACTCCAGATGCTTGCTTGCTTGGGGGGGGGGTGAAGAGGAGGAGAGGGGAGGGTAAGAGGAGGAGGAGGGTGAAGGGGTGGGTAAGAGGAGGAGGGAGGGTAAGAGGAGGAGGAGGGTGAAGGGGTGGGTAAGAGGAGGAGGAGGGAGGGTAAGAGGAGGAGGGAGGGAGGGTGGGTAAGAGGAGGAGAGAGGAGGAAGAAGGGTAAGGAAGGAGTGAGGAGGGTGAAGAGGGTGGAGTAAGAGGAGGGAGGAGAGAGGAGGAATGAGTAAGAAGAGGTGGGAGAGGGGAGGGTAAGAGGAGGAGGAGAGAGGGTGGAGGGGTGGGTAAGAGGAGGAGGAGAGAGGAGGAAGGGAGGGTATGAGGTGGAGGGAGGAAGGAGGGTAAGAAGAGAGGAGGAAAGAGGGGAGGGTGGAGGGAAGGAAAGAGGAGGGGAGGAGATAGAGGGAGGGAAGAGGGAAGAAGAGAGAGAGGGGGAAGGTAGGAAGGAAGGGAGAAGGAGGGGAAGGAGGAAGGACGGAGGGATAGAGAGGAGGAGGGAAGTAGGATGGGAGAGAGAGGAAGGAAGTATGAGGGGAGAGAGAGGAGGGAAGTAGGAGGGGAGAGAGGAGGGAAATAGGATGGGAGAGAGAGGAGGGAAGTAGGAGGATTGAGAGGAGGGAAGTAGGAGGATAGAGAGAGAAGGGAAGTAGGAGGAGAGAGAGGAGGAGGGGAGTAGGAAGGAAGTAGGAGGGAAGAGAGAGGAGGGAGGGAGGGAGGGAGGGAGGGCGAGAGAAGGGAGGGACACTCATGTCTGCTTCCATGACGTTCAGGTGTGTTTATCTTGGTAATTAGCCTTACCATTGACTCTTTATTTGATATTTGTTTATTATCATCATTACTATTTTGAGAAGTAATTAGAGTGGGGGGTGGGAGGGGGGGGGGGAATATTTAGACATCGATTTTATTTTTCGTTGTTTTTTTAATCATATTTTTCAAAATATTTTCTTTTTCTTTTATTTCATCTATCTTACTTTTTTATTTATCTATCTATTTATTTATTTATTTACCTATTTACTAATTTTGCAACACGTAACAAACAACGAGAGAATGGGACAGATTCTAGTTATCAAATATAATCAAATATATAATTTTTTCATCATGTTGCTATGTGGACTTAATTTGTTAATTTGGTTTGCTAAATACATTTCCTGCATTGCATGCAACGGCAGCAAATACCATTCCTCTCTCTTTTTCTCTCGCTGTCTCTTTCCTCTCTTTCTCTTTCTCTTTTTCTCTCTCTTTCTCTCTCTCTCTATCTATATCTATCTCTGTCTCTGTCTCTGTCTCTATCTCTATCTCTATCTCTGTCTCTTTCTTTTTCTTTTTCTTTTCTCCTCCTTCTTCTTCTCTTCTTCCTTCTTCTTCCTCTTCTCTCCCTCATCTTCCTCTCTCTCGCTCTCGCTCTACTCTATCTATCTATCTATCTATCTATCTATCTATCTATCTATCTATCTATCTATCTATCTATCTCTATCTCTATCTCATCTCTATCTCTGGTTCTGTCGCTCTCTCTCTCTCTCTCTCTTTCTCTCTCTCTCCTCTCTCTCTCTCTCTCTCTCTCTCTCTCTCTTTTCTCTCTCTCCTCTCTTCTTCTTCTCTCTCTCTCATCTTCTCTCTCTCTCTCTCTCTCTCTCTCTCTCTCTCTCTCTCTCTTTCTCTCTCTTCTTCTTTCTCTTTCTCTTTCTCCTTTCTTTCCTTTCTCTTTCTTTCTCTTCTCCTTTCTCTTTCTCTTTCTCTTTCTCTTTCTCTCTATCTCTATCTCTATCTCTATCTCTCTTATCTCCTATCTCTTTCCCTACTCCCCTATCCCCATTATCCCTTACCCCTACCCCTACCCCTCCACCCCTACTCCCTACCCCTACCCCTACCCTACCCTACCCCTACCCCTATCACTAACCCTAACCCTAACCCTATCCCTATCCCTATCTATCTATCTCTATCTCTATCTCTATCTCTATCTCTATCTCTATCTCTATCTCTATCTCTATCTCTATCTCTATCTCTATCCCTATCCCTATCCCTATCCCTATCCCTATCCCTATCCCTATCCCTATCCCTATCTCTTTTCCTTTTCTCCTCCTTCTTCCTCCCCCTCTACCTCTACCTTTCTTCACCTGTCTCTGTCTCCATCGCCTTCTCCTTCTCCCTCCCCAATCTCCACTCCCTCTCACTCTCCTCTTCCTCCTCTCTCTCCTCCTCCTCCCTCCTCCTCCCTTCCTCCCATCCTCACTTCTCTCCCTCCTCCTTCCCTACCTCCCCTCTCCTCCTCCTCCTCGCCCTACCTCCTTCTCCTCCTGTTCCTCCTCTCCTCCTCCTCTTCCTCCTCGCCTTCTACCTCCTTCTCCTCCTCCTCCTCCTCCTCTTCCTCCTCTCGCCCTACCCTCCTTCTCCTCCTCTTCCTCCTCCTCCTCCCTCCTCTTCCCTCCTCTTCGCCTCCTACCTCCTCCTCCTCCTCCTCCTCCTCCTCCTCCTCCTCCTCCTCGCCCTACCCTCCTTCGTCCTCCCTCTTCCTCCCTCTCCTCCTCCTCTTCCTCCTCGCCCTACCTCCTCCTCCTCCTCCTCGCCCCTACCTCCCTCCTCCCCTTCCCCCCTCCTCCTCCTTCCTCCTCTCCTACCCCCCCCCCTTCCCTCCTTCGTATCTCATCTTCCGAGTGTCTTAATGTGTCCTCTTTCGTTAATACGACGTCGCAGCCGAGACCACTCCCCCTCCCCACTCCCCTCCCCCCCACGTGTCTGGAGTCTTGTTTACACGGTCTGAAATATGAATGGTTTGGCTTCGTCCTTTTCTTGGCCTAACTGGGGCTTTTCTTCGGATGTCTTTCTCTCTTTCTCTCCTTCTGTCTTTCTATCTTTCTCTCTTCTCTCTCTCTCTCTCTTTTTCTCTCTTTCTCTTCTTCTCTCTTTCTCTCCTGCTCTCCTTCTCTCTTTCTCTCCTTCTCTCTTTCTCTTCTTCTCTCTTTCTCTCTTTCTCTCCTGCTCACCTTCTCTCTTTCTCTTTCTCTCTTTCTCTTTCTCTCTTCTCTCTTTCCTCTTCTCTCTTTTTCTCTTTCTCTCTTCTCTCTTTCTGCTGCTGTTGGGCTTATGGGAGTTTCCGCAGTGCCCTTTCGCGACATCTATTTTAAAGGGGGGGGGGGGTATTACGTATCAAAAAGTATACATGGATTGAAAGTGTCGTGTGCGTGTGTGTGCGTGGATATCTGAGTCTACATGTGTGCGCGTAAGGCAATGCAACAGCTATGACCAACGACAACAGTATTCATTTTCCTTGCTCTTCCCGCCCTTCCCGGCTCCCCCTTTTTATGCCTTCCAACAAGTGGCAATTCCCTTCTCATTCTCCCTCTCCCCTGTCCCCTCTCTCCTCTTCCTACCGCCCATTTTCTCTCCCTTCCCTCTCCTCTCTCCCTTCTTTCCTCTCCTCTCCTCTCCTCTCCCCCCTCCTCTCCCCTTCCCTCTCCCTTCCCTTCCCTCTCCTCTCCTCTCCCCTTCCCTTCCCTTCCCTCTCCTCTCTCCCCTCCCCTCTCTCGCCCCTATACACACCACACGCCCCATAACCGAGAATTTTTATCAGGTGAGTCTCAATACCTGTTCCGTGCGTGTCAAATAAATCAAGGCGTTATTCCGGCCGTCCTGCCTATTGCCTCAAAACAATACGAGTCGCGCGATGGTTCCGCCTCCAAATTAAATGGCCGGCATGGG
>NC_091557.1:41759068-41769068 GCF_042767895.1 Penaeus vannamei
CATTCAGGGTTTGTCTACCCTCTCTCTCTCTCTCTCTCTTTCTCCCCCTCCCCCTCCCTCCCCTCATTTTTCATCGTCACGTCTTTCCGTATTTTCCCCTCCTTCCTCCCCCCGCCTCCCTCCCCCCCACTCCCTCATGGTCAGCCCCTCCCTCCCCCTTTCATATTTCCTCCTTCCTCTCTTCCTTACCAACCTCTTCCTGTCTTTCCCCTCCCCCTATCTTCTTTTCTCTTCCCCTCCCACCTCCTTTTCTTTCTTTCTTCCCTTCTTTCTTTCTTTCTTTCTTTCTTTCTTTCTTTCTTCCTTCCATTCTTTCTTCCTTTCTTCCTTCTTTCCTCCCTCCCTCCCTCCCTCCCTTCCTCCCTCCCTCCCTCCCTCCCTTCCGTACTCCACCACCCCCCCTCCCCTCCCCTCCATACAACCCCCTCCTTTCCCACCTTCCTTACCCCCCCCCCACCCTCCCACCCCCCCCCCTTTCACCCCCCTATCACTCCCTTGCTATCACAACCTCAGAAGCCAACTTAGTCGCGAGGTTGATACGGCTTATCACGTCCTGCTTGCACTGAGTGGGAGAGAGAGGGAGTATCAAAAGGGATAGCAAGAGAAGGCTAAAAGGGAAGAAGGGAAGGGGGAAGAGAAAGAAAGGGAGGGAAGAGTGGGAGAGAGAGGGGGTATCAAAAGGGATAGCAAGAGAGGGATAAAAGGGAAGAAGGGAAGGGGGAAGAGAAAGATAGGGAGAGAGAGGGAGGATATGAAAGGATAGCCATGGAAGGGGGAAAAGAAAGAAAGGGAGGGGAAGAGGGGGAGAGAAGGAGGATTTGAGAAGATAGCAAAGGAGGGGTAAGAGGGGAGAAGGGAGGGAGAGAGAGAAAAAATGGACACACATACACTTAGCACAAGTGCGAAGGAAAATGTGCACGATAGGATGGATATATATATATATATATATATATATATATATATATATATATATATATATATATATATATATATATATATATATATATATATGCATATATATATATATATATATATATATATATATATATATATATATATGCATATATATATATATGCATATATATATATATATATATGCATATATATATATGCATATATACATGTATATATGTATGTATATCATATATATGTGTGTGTGTGTGTGTGTGTGTGTGTGTGTGTGTGTGTGTGTGTGTGTGTGTGTGTGTGTGTGTGTGTGTGTGTGTGTGTGTGTGTGTGTGTGTGTGTGTGTGTGTGTGTGTGTGTGTGTGTGTGTGTGTGAGTCTACACACAATTCTCCACCATCCTTCTCCGACCACTCATACGAATCCGCGTGTACGTACCTACCTCCCCATGTGCGTATGTGCGTTCATTTTTTTTACGTACATCCGCCCTCCCACTAATCCAAACACACCACTCAGCGTTTCCCCGACACACAACACGACCGCCACGACCCCCCCCCCCCCCTTCGTGACGTGTAGCGGAGTAAAACCACCTGTCGGGTCGTGCTGTTACCCCCCCCCCAGGCTGTTCGCCTGCACGTCCTCCCCCCCCCCCTCCATTAGGAAAAAAGTAAATAAAAAAGTAAATAAAGAGGGGGCGGAAATAGGGTAGAATAAAAGATAATTCTTTTTAGATAGAGAAGAGAAAGAATAAATAATTAAAAACTGATTAAAAAATAAATAAACACGAATAAAAAATATACACACCTACTTTATGAACTGAAAAAATACCAAAAAAGTAAATAAAAAAGAGTAAATAAAGAGGGGGAGAAATAGGGTAGAATAAAAGATAATACTTTTTTGATAGTTTAGAAAAAATATATATAATAATAATAATCAAAAAATGATTAAAATATAAATAAATAAACACATATAAAAAATATACACATACTTTACGAACTCTAAAAAATAAAAATAACAAAACAAACAAACAAACAAAAACAGAAAAAAATAGCCGCCTTCCCCAGTACGACAGCCTACCAGCCTAGGCCTATGACTTCTGAAATGCGCCTCGGAGGTTAACAACACGGGTCGCTTGGTTAGGGTGTGCGTGCGTGTTTGTCTGTATATTTGTATGAGTTTATGTGTGTGTGTACTGATAGATAGGTAGATAGAGTAACAGGTAGATACGGAGATAGATTAGGAGGTGTGTGTGTGTGTATGTATATACATGAGTATATAAATATATACACACATACACACACACACACACACACACACACACACACACACACACACACACACACACACACACACACACACACACACATATATATATATATACATATATATATTATATATTATATATATTATATATATATATATATATAATATATATACATATATATATATATATATATATATATATATATATATATATATATATATATATATATATATATATATACATATGGACATATGGACATATAGACATATAGACATATAGACATATAGACATATAGACATATAGACATATAGACATATAGACATATAGACATATAGACATATAGACATTTATACATGCATATATATATATATATATATATATATATATATATATATATATATATATATATATATATATATATGTATATATATATATATATATATATATATATATATATATATATAGTGTGTGTGTGTGTGTGTGTGTGTGTGTGTGTCTGTGTGTGTGTGTGTGTGTGTGTGTGTGTGTGTGTGTGTGTGTGTGTGCGTGTGCGTGTGCGTGTGCGTGTGCGTGTGCGTGTGCGTGTGCGTGTGCGTGTGCGTGTGCGTGTGCGTGTGCGTGTGCGTGTGCGTGTGCGTGTGCGTGTGCGTGCGTGCGTGACAGACAGAAACTGACAGAAATACACGCCACCGAAATTAGAAAGAGCGGCCCGTGTCCACAGCTGACTCTTTTCCTCGCTTCAGCTCAAAAAGAAGAGGCTGGAATTTATATATAACATATTTCCAAATAACGTGACACGGCAGCACGCACTGAAAAGAAAGAAGAAAAAAAAGGAAATAAATGAATATAAAATATCGTTCGCGAGGTAGCACAGATCTGACAAATAAATCTATCGGTTTGTCTCTGTCTTTCGGCCTATTCATCTATCTAACTGTCTGTCTGCCTAACAATCTATCTATCTATCAATTCTATCTCTCCATATGTCAATCAATCAATCTAATTATGTTTATCAATCCATTTATCAATCTCTCTCTTTTCTTCTCTTCTCTTCACTTCCCTTCTGTTCTCTTCTCTTCTGTTCTGTTCTCTTCTCTTCTGCTCTCTTCTACTCTCTCTTTCTCTTTCCTTCTTTTTCTCCTTTCACTTTCTATTTCCTTTTCTCCTTCTCCTTCTCCTTCTCCTTCTCTCTCTCTCTCTATTTCTCTTTCTCATTTCTTTCTCCTTCTCCTTCTCCCTCTAAGAAAGAGCTAAGAAAGAAAGAGAAAACATCAAATCACCAGCCATTTACGTAGGAAAAAAAACATTGCAATCACTGAAGGCAATCTATACCAAAGCCTACAAATGTCAACAAAAAATATCAAGAAAAGTGGGCTGCAAATGATCGAGTTGCATCAAATGTCATTGACCTGAGGGTCGTAGGACTCCCGGTAACTCTTGCAAGTTGATAAAAAAAAATAAGTAAAAACTAAGAGAGATGTGAATTATCGGCTGCAATCTTGCATATGGCTGAAAGAGGCCCGATCTCTCCACGATGGCCAGTGTCCGAGTCGAAGTCAGAAAGGAGAAATCTAATGGAATTAAAAGGACGACCGAGCAGTCCTGAGCGTGAGTCAGCTGCACAAAAAAACCGCGCAGGAGAACAACGCTCGCAATGAGGCCGGACGGAGGACAAGCAGCCTCCACGAGTCGCGTTGTCAACTTCATAAATCTTCTCGTACTTGCGACTCGCGACTGACTTAGAGGAAGCCGTCCGGGCCGTATTCCTCGTTTGCAATTCAGATGGAAGCTCTGAGTCGAGGGTTACGCCTACGAGCCTCAGATTATCCACTGAAGTGATTAGGACCATTGATCAGCAGACTTGGAGGATGAGGCAACTGCGTTCTAGACCGACTCACAATCATTTCTTTGGACTTGGTAGGATATATATATATATATATATATATATATATATATATATATATATATATATATATATATATATATATATATATATATATATATTTAGCGCGCGCACGCATATGTGTATGTGAGGGGGTGGTGGTGCGTGCGTGAGTATGTATTTACTTTTCTCTCTATCCATCTAAAATCACAAACTATCTAGAAACAAACAACGACAACAAAATAATAACAAAGAGAATGCCTCGGCTGATCTGCCTTTCTTCAAATTCAAAAATAAATAAATAAATCAAGAGACAGTTTTACAAATACGGAAAAAACACCGAATGAATTCCCGCGTCCGCGCGCCGCCCGAACAATGTCTGCTGTCGAGGTCCAGGAAACCAGAATATTTCTTTATTGTTTTCTGTCGTTTTTCTTTTTCAATGTGATTTTTTTTTTTTTTTTTTTTTTTTTTTTGTATCGCGTATTTATTTTATTGTTGTGACACATATTTTTTTTCTTCTATATTCTTATTTCTTAAGGGAGGTGCGCGTGTATATATGCACTGTGTACCTTATATTTGAAACATACATGTATTACTCGTACATGTATGCAGACACACGCGCGCGCGCGCGCGCACACACACACACACACACACACAAACACACACACAAGTAGACATACATACAGATAGATAGATAAATAGATAGATAGACAGATAAACAGATAGATTAGACAGATAGATAGATAGATATGAGAGCAAACACAAACCATATTAATTGTCTCAATAACTCCTAACTGTAAATAATCAGTAATCCTAGATTTTAATTGCAACCGACAACCTGCAATGTCACACCATCTTTCTTTCTCATCTCCATCTATCCTTTCCTTCTTATTTTCTCTTTCTCCGCTTCTCATCTCGTTCATTTTCCGAACTTGTGTGTCTCTCATCTCGCTGCGTAAGATATGACCTCGTCTAACGTTATCTCTGCTGACCTTTGACCTCGGTCCGTGTGTTATTTTTACTGCTGTCGTATACTGTACAGTGTCACAGTCGGTTGATTTTTTTTTCATTTTTTTTCTGTTTCTGTCTCTCCTTTTCTTTTTCTTTTGCCTTTCTTATTCTCTTTTTCTTTCTCTCCCTACCTCTCTTCCTTTCTCTTTTTCTTTGCCTTTCTTTTTCTCTCTTCCTTTCTCTCTTTCTTTGCTTTTCTATTTCTGTCTTCCTTACTCTTCCATTTCCTACTCCCTCTCTTTTTCTCTCTTTCTTTTGCCGCTCCTTCTAGCTCTCCCACTCCCTCAATCTCTATCTCCTATCTCTCCCTCACTGCGTCTTTATTTCTCCTCCCTCGCTCTCTCTCTCATTCTCTTCCTCTCCTCTCTTCCTTTTCTCTACTCCCTCTCTCTTTCTTTTCTCTTTTCCTTTACATATCCCTCCCCCTCTCCTTCTCCCTCTCCCTTTCCCTCTCCCTCTCCAGATCTCACTGCTACCTACCTCTCTCTCTTCCCTCTCCCTCTCCCTCTCCTCCCCTATCCTTCTCCTTCTCCTACTCCTTCTCCCTCCTCCTCCCTCCTTCTCCTCTCCTCTTCCTCTTCCTCTTCCTCTTCCTCTCCCTCTCCCTCTCCTTCTTCTTCTCCCTCTCCCTCTCTTTCTCTCTCTCACTCTCCTCTCCTTCTCCTTCTCCTTCTCCCTCTCCTTCTCCCTCTCCTCTCCTTCTCCCTCTTTTTCCTTTCTTCCACGCCTTTGCCTGTACGACTTATTCCTTTTAATTTCCTGTTCGTCCTCCATCGCCGACTGTGCACGAGTCTGAGGTGCGTCACATAAAAACGCATTTTTTATCTGAAGGATTTTGAAATACACTCTGTTTGATTACACGTCTATGTGGATTAGATGTAGAATGATGTACTGCGAGGACATTTGGGTACATATAAGTATATATATATACAAAAAGACGCTGGCAAACACACACACACATTTACATACATAAACACACACACACACACACATACACACACACACACACACACACACACGCACACACACACACACACACACACACACACACACACACTCACACACACACAAACAAACACACACACACACATATACAAACACACACACACACATAAACACACACACACACACACACACACACACACACACATACACACACGCAAATAAACACACACATAAACAAACACACACACACACACACACACACGCACACACACACACACACACACACACACACACACACACACACACACACACACACACACACACACACAAACACACACACACACACACACACAAACAAACACACACACAAACACACACACACACAAACAAACACACACACACAAACACCAATTTCAATTCTCACTTACCATGCGTTGTTACCACCTTACCACCTAGATTCGCCACATACCTGTAAAGATAAAGAGAAAATTAGTGTCAACCAAAAAAAAATACCTGCCTCTAATCTTATCATCTATCAATCAAATGGATCAGCCTGTCTGTTAGGCTATCTTTCTGTCAGTCTGTAAGTCTGTCGGCCGTAACATCGTCTGTCTGTTGTACATGTCACTTATCTATCTATTTATCTATCTATCTATCTATCTATCTATCTATCTCCCTATCTATCTATTTATCTATCTATCTATCTATCTATCCATCTACCTATCTATCTATCCATCTACCTATCTATCTATCTATCTATCTATTTATCTATCCATCCATCTATCTACCTATCCATCCATCCATCTATCTACCTATCCATCCATCCATCTATCTACCTATCCATCCATCCATCTATCTACCTATCCACCCATCCATCTATCTATCCATCTATCTATCTACCTACCTATCTATCCATCTATCCATATACCTATCCATCCATCCATCTATCTATCTACCTATCCATCCATCCATCTATCTACCTACCTATCTATCCATCTATCTATCTACCCACTTCCTCACACCTTTGCCTGCCACTCAACCACTCTCATTACTTCTCCCAAAAACATTTCGCATAATTTCACAGCAACATTTCTGACCAAATATCGTAGTTTTTATAGACGATATATGAACAGTTTGCCTGAATGGTAAAAAATAATAATAAAAGAAAGAAAGAAAGAAAAAAAAGAAAGGAAGGAAGAAAGAAAGAAAGAAAGAAAGAAAGAGAGAGAAAGAAAGAAAGAAAGAAAGGAAGAAAGGAAGAAAGAAAGAAAGGAAGAAAGACAGAAAGGAAGGTGGGAGGGGAAGAGAAAAGAAGATAGGGGGAGGGGAAAGACAGGAAGAGGTTGGTAGGGAAGAGAGGAAGGACGAAATATGAAAGGGAGAGGGAGGGGCTGACCATGGGGAATGGGGGGGGGGAGAGGGAGCTGGGGGAGGAAGGAGGGGAAAATACGGAAAGACGAGACGATGAAAAATGAGGGGAGGGGGAGGGGGAGGGAGAGGGAAGAGGGAGAAGGGAGAGGGAGAGGAGATGGAGAGGGGGAGGGAGGAAGGAGGAATAATGTTTGGAAGCTGAAAATGTAGTGATGTTGTTATATAAGAAGATTATCAGAGGGTTGGGGGAGGGGGAGGGGAGGGGGAAAGGAAGGAAGAGGAGAGAGAGAGAGAGAGAGAGAGAGAGTGAGAGAGAGAGAGAGAGAGAGAGAGAGAGAGAGAGAGAGAGAGAGAGAGAGAGAGAGGGAGAGATACATACATTGAGAAAAAGAAATAGAGATAGAGAGAAAGAGAGAGAGAGAGAGAGAGAGAGAGAGATAAAGAGAGAAAGAGAGAGAGAGACTCAGAAAGAAACAATGAAACAATAACCAACAGAGACACAACCCCAGAGACAAAAAATAAAAAATAAAAAAAATTAAAAAAATAAAAGAAAAGAAAGAGCGCAGGAAAACTTCCAATACACCAAGAGCAGTCTTAAGCGAAACCCGATGCGATGCAGAAGAAAATATATATATATATATTGTTTACCGAAAAGATCCAAGATTTCTGGTCCCGGAAGCTGCCGTTTTCAAAATGTCTTTCTATTAGTATATATATCGCTGCCCAAAGTTTTTTTTTCCTTCTAAACATATATTAATATTACATGACGAATACTTTCTGTTTTTTTTAATGTTATTTGTAATTCATGACATTAAAACTTTTTGAATAATTTATGTGTGACGTGTATACTGTATGCGATGTGCGTGTTTTTTGTTTTGTTTGGTGTGTGCGTGTGCGTGTGCGTGTGCGTGTGCGTATGCGTGTGCGTGTGTGTGTGTGTGTGTGCATGTGTGTGTGTGCGTGTGCGTGTGCCTGTGCGTGTGCCTGTACGTGTGTGTGTGTGCATGTGCATGTGCGTGTGTGTGTGCATGTGCATGTGCGTGTACGTGTGCGTTTGCGTGTGCGTGTGCGTGTGTATATAAACGCAAATAAATAAATAGAATCCACATGCACGCACATACGTACACACGCGAGCATATATTGTATTCAAATGTAAGGATCAGAACAAAATGCTAAATGGAGACTGATTACAAAATAAAACATTCATGAGGGCGCACTCAGAGGGGAGGGGGGGGGAGGCAGGGGGAGAGGGAATAGGGGAAGGGGAGGAGAGAGAATAGGGGGAGGGGAGGAGAGAGAATGAGGGGAAGGGAATATAGGGGGAGACAGGGGAGAGGAGTGGGGGAGGAGGAGGGGAATAGGGGAGAGGGGAGGACGGGGGAGAGGGGGGGAGGAGAAGAGGGGGAGAGAGGAGGAATAAGGGGGGAGGAGGACAGGGAGGAGGGGGAGGAGGGAAGAAGAGGGAGAGGAGGAAGTGAAGAGCGAGGGGAGAGATGAGTGAAGGGGAGGAGAGGGAAGGGAAGGGGAAGGGAAGAGGAAGAGGGGAGAGACGAAGAGGGACAGGAGATACGGGAGAGGTAAGAGGGCAGAGGAGAGAGAGAAGAGAGGGGAGACAGGAGAGAGAGGGGATCCTGGCCTACGCCCCCCCCCCCTTCCCCCCCACGAGCAAATACGAGATCCCGCGGGACACTCAAGCCAACACTCGCTTCGTCTTGTGCTTTTCTTCCCCGGTGACCTTCGCTTATCTCCTCGCTGACAGGGGGGAGGGAGAGGGGGAGAGGGGGGGGCAGGAAGGAGAGGGCAGGGGGAGAGAGGGCAGAGGGAGGGGAGGGAGAGGGAGGCAGGGGGGAGAGTCGGGGAAGGGAGAAGAAGGCATAGGAGGAGGAAGGAGGAGGAGTTGGGGGGAAAGGGGGAGGGAGGTCAATAAGAAGAGGGAGGGAGAGACGGGAAAGAGGAAAAAGGGGTATAGGGGTAAAGTGGGGGGATAGGGTGTTGGTGGGAGGAGAGGGGGCAGAAAGAAGAGGTCAGAGGGAGGACGAGTTGGGGGGAAAGGGGAGGGAGATGGGGACCAGAGTAAGAGACCAAAGGGAGGGGTAGGAGTGGGGAAGATTTGGGGGAGGGGAGAGGGCGTAGTTGGGGGAAGAGATTAAGAAAATTAGGCCGTCGTTGGGGGACGAGTTGCTGGGGAATGAGTCGATGGCTGGGAAAAGTTGGGAAGAAGGAGGGGCAGGGGAGGGGAACGTAGAGTTGGGGAGCAGTCTGGGAGGGGGAAAAGCAACTGGGGAAAAGTTTGGGCAAGGGATAGTTGGGGGAAGACCTGGGGAGGGAGGAGCGAGGAGGGGAGGGAATAGGTGGGGGGGAGGGAGGAGGCAGCAGTGATGGAGTTGGAACGAAATCTTTAGATGTTGGGGGTTGGGGGCGGTAGCTGAGGCCTGGGGGAGGGACGGGAGTAGGAGGAGGAAGAGGAGGGCAGGAGGAGAGAAGAGGAAGGAGAAGAAGAAGAAGAAGAAGAAGAAGAAGAAGAAGAAGAAGAAGAAGAAGAAGAAGAAGAAGAAGAAGAAGAAGAAGAAGAAGAAGAAGAAGAAGGAGAAGGAGAAGGCGAAGGCGAAGGAAAAGTCGAAG
>NC_091557.1:41776374-41778874 GCF_042767895.1 Penaeus vannamei
GGAGAGACGGAGAGAGAGAGGAGAGAGAGAGAGGAGAGGGAGAGGGAGAGAGAGAGGGAGAAGGAGGAGGGAGAGGGAGGGAGGGAGGAGGGAGGGAGAGAGAGAGAGAGAGAGAGAGAGAGAAAGGGAGGGAAAGGGAGAGGGATAGAGAGGGAGGGAGGGAGAGGGAGAGGTAGAGAGAGAGAGAGAGAGAGAGAGAGAGAGAGAGAGAGAGAGAGAGAGAGAGAGAGAGAGAGAGATTCGGTTATTAAAGTATGCTTTCTGTTTCATTATTATCAGTCATCGATTTCCTTTGCTTTTCACTATTATTCCAATTAGGGTGGGTCAAGGCTGCGGGGCCGACTTGGCTATTATTTTTTTTTTTTTTTTTTTTTTTTTAATTTTCTTTTATGTTTCTTTAGATTGTTACTTTTTTTTTTTTTTTTTTTTGGGGGGGTAGGCTCTCCTTGTCGCAGGCTTCTGACCTCTCTCTTCCTGGGTCAATGGGCGAGTGGGTGAATCTGGGTCATGCTTGGTCGTTCCCGCCTGGCTTAGGTTATAGTTAGACTCAAGCAGGGACATGGAGCCCTCTCCCTCTCTCTCTCTCTGCCTCTCTGTCTCTGTCTCTGTCTCTGTCTCTAGCTCCTCTCTCTATCTCTCTCTCTCTATCTCTCTCTATCTACATTTCTCTCTATCTATCTCTCTCTATCTATCTCTCTCTATCTATCTCTCTCTATCTCCCCCTCTCTCGCTCTCTCTATCTCGCCCTCTCTCGCTCTCTCTATCTCGCCCTCTCTCGCTCTCTCTTCCTCGCCCTCTCTCGCTCTCTCTTCCTCGCCCTCTCCCGTTCTCTCTTCCTCTCCCTCCCCCTCTCCCCCCTCTCTCTCCCTTTCTCTCTATGCCACTCACTTTTTCCATAATTCCATAATTTTAATAACAGTAATATAATTAATACTGTATCTAAACTATATTTCCAAGCAAAAGGAAACAGCAACAGAGGGAGAAAAAAAATAGAAAAAAGAGAAAAGTAAAAATAAAAAAACAATCCATCATCTACACAAAACAAAACGAAGTACAAATATCCAGCTTAAAAAAAAACGAAAGTTTATTCTTCTCTAGAAAAAAAAAACAAATCTAAAAAATACTAATAAAAAAATTAAGACGAAAGTTTAACCATCTCTAGAAAAAATATATATATAATTTGAAGAGGAAATGCACTACTTGTGCTTGAGAAATGACAATATAGAATTATATTTTAGCCTTAAATACATACAAAGTTGTCTAAATAACATATGATCCAATAAGGTTAAACGGTATTGCTTTCGGGGTTAATTTATCCTACAAATCCTGTTAGCATTTAACCCATTGACGTGATTGAGGTTAAAGAGGATTAGATACCAGTCAAAAGATGTGCTCGGGATAATAGTTTCAGATATATTTACTTGAAAGACTAAGTTCCCCCTAAAAAAGAAAAAGAAAATGGGAAAATGTGAGTAAATCGTGTCGTGTTTTATGAAGAGAAAACGAGACCTAAACTCCGTTTTCTTTGCATTCCAACTCTCACCTTAATTACGATTTTCTACTTGAGAAAACGGGAAACTTTCGCCCAAATCTTGAATTCCCACATTTTCAAAGATTACGAAAACAAAATCAAATATGGTAACACCTCCTCCCCCTCCCCCCCCCCCCAAAAAAAAGAGAACAATCTGGAGTATATTTTCCTTTTCTTCCTCCCTGCCCTTCAAAATCTTTAAATAATTTTTGCCTCCCAGCCCCCCCCCCCTCAAAAAAAAAAAAAATCCTTATATAAATACATTTATCTGAAAATATATTTTTCTTCTTTTCCTAGCTGTCCCCCCACAAAAAAAACCGCAATCAAAAAGTACATTTCTCTTTCTTCTCTTCAAACTCCGAGTCGCCTTTTCCCCTCGCGATGAAACTAGTAAAGCCACATTTTTCTCCCTTCGAATCCAGGCCGAGGCGAAGGGGGAGCTCGAGGTACAGGAATCTTAATCACCTGTAAACACGATCGGACGTTAATTGCAAATCTCGTTCTTCACACCTGCAACTATGTCATTAGCTAATAATTACCTTATTATTCACGGGTTATTGAGGGTAGACTGTGGGTTCCCATTTAAATTCATAATTTAGCTTCCCCTTTCCCTTCCTCTCTCCCCCTCCCCCCCTCCCCCCCTCTCTCTTCCAGCTGATACCCTGTCTCCATCCCCTCCCCGCCCCCATCCCCCGTGCATACCTGCGTTTCTGCCCTCTCCCCTCCCCTACCTACCCCTTTCCCCCCACCCCGCGTGTCCCCCACTGCCTTCCCACTACCCCATACCCTCCCCTACCCTCCCCATTCCCTCTTGTCTTTTCCCCTACTTCCTACCTCAATCTCCTTACCTCTCTTTACCTCTACCTCTACCCTCCCCGTTTCCTCCTTCTCCCTTTGCCTCTCCCCCCCTCCTCATCCCCACCCACTTCGTGCAGAGCGTCACCATGCAGGTCAATCGCTCTATCTATT
>NC_091557.1:41796374-41798874 GCF_042767895.1 Penaeus vannamei
ATTTGCCTTCCCCTCTTCCTCTCTCCCACTCTCTCCCTCTCCCTCTCTCTCCCTCTACCTTCTCTCCTCCCTCTCTATTTTCTTCTTCTTCTTCTTCTTCTTCTTCTTCTTCTGATCTTCTTCTTCTTCTTCTTCTTCTTCTTCGATTCTTCTCTTCTCTCTCTCTTCTTCTTCTTCTTCTCCTCCTTCTCCTTCTTCTCCTTCTCCTTCTCCTCCTTCTCCTTCTCCTTCTTCCTTCTCCTTCTCCTTCTTCCTTCTCCTTCTCCTTCTCCTTCTCCTCTCCTTCTCCTTCTCCTTCTCTCCTTCTCCTTCTCCTTCTCCTTCTTCTCCTTCTCCTTCTCCTTCCTTCCTCTTCTTGTGTGTGTGTGTGTGTGTGTGTGTGTGTGTGTGTGTGTGTGTGTGTGTGTGTGTAAAAAATAAGTAAAGTAAAGTAAAAGTAAAGGAAATAAAGCAAAGGAAGCAAAGCAAAAAGCAAAGGAAGGTGCTGGAAGCAAAAGTTTAAGGCACCACGCTATAGGGGGCTGGTTTGTGTAAGAGGCGGAGTCCGGGTCGTGTGCGATTTACAATTTTCTAATTTCAAAATCTAGAATAATGGCAATACGTGGATCTAAAATTCAAAGCCAATAATAGATGTGATAGATAATGCTATGTTAAGGTGACCGGCTCTCTATCTATCGAAGCAAATAGACAGACACACACACACACGCACGCATACAAATAAACAGACTGACAGGTAATGACAAAGAGAGAGAAAAAACGTATTTGGAGACAGACAGATAAACAGATGAATATATGAAAACGCACGATGGAAAAATCAGAAATAAGTGATAGATTTATAGATAGAGGCATAGACGTCTAATCTAATAAAAGGCTGATATATTATTTGATTAAATGACAGACATATAAGAGATATATAAATCAACATACATATTGAAAGTACAAAGCTACGTCAATATTCTTTCCACCTGTGATTTTTTTTTTCATTCTTCCTTTCTTTCGTTCTTTCTTTATTTATTTCTCTGTTTCTATTTTCTCAGAAGTTTAGTCAGTCCATTCCGCATTTGCATACAACACGGCGAAAACTTGCCAATTGAGACTCCCGCTCTATCAAAGCCATTACGAATTTCGCCTGAAGTCCGTGCATGGATTCGAACACGGAATTTTCATGCACCCGGCACTGACTTCGTCTTCGTAATTTTATCCTGAAGCGGTTTCTGAATCGATCACTCCCCCTTCCCTCCCCCCTTCAACCCCACCCACCTAAACCTTAAACTATCCACCCCTTACTATCCCCCCCCGTCGTCCTACCCCGCCCCCCCTGCTTCCAGACCCTTCCAAAGCGACGCCACATCCGAACCCGCACCTGCAACCTTGCCAGCGAGACCTTCCTTATAAGGGCAACGCCGGAGCGAGACTGAGGAACAAGCTGATAAACCTTGTGATTTTATTGCCGAAATCAAGGAGCGAGATAAGCCCGTTCTTGCATCTGTGTGGGTGTAATGGTTGTATATATCGAGGTTTACACGCGCACACATGCCTACGCACACGCACACACATATACACCTACGCACATGCACCTATGCACACGCACATACACAGGCACACCTACACACACGCATATGCCTACGCACACGCTTTCACCTGAGCACACTCACACACATACACCAATGCACACACATACTGTACACCTACCCGCACACACACACACACACACACACACACACACACGCACACACACACACACACACACACACGCACACACACACACACACACACACACACACACACACACACACACACACACACACACACACACACGCACACACACACACACACGCCATCCACACCATCTACAGCCAGCAATAACAAAACCTTCCTCACAGAATTTCAGTGAATTTCATCGATCCTACTTCTCTTTCGTTAACTGGAGACGGACGCATGCAAATCAGCTGATAGCGATAACAACGTTCAGCAGTTCAGACTCGGCGGCTTCAGATAACGTGAAGAGCCTATTCAGATAAAACAAAAATCAGATAAAAAAAAAATCAAGAGCGATTTACAGATAGCCATATGCAGGTTATTTGGATAGAAATTTAATTAATAAGATTCAAGCTAGGATACAGAAATATATATGAATCTTAATGGAATCAAAGAGGAATCAATTAATCAATGCATTTAACAAACGATATAATAATAATGATGATGATGTTGGTCGTCATCACCATCATCACCATTACTACTAATATTAAATACTATAACTTTTATCATCATCATCATCAATGATTATCATAACTACAATAGTAATTGTAATAATTATTATAACAATAAACATAACCATAATACTATCAACAACAACAACAACAACAACAACAACAATAATAATAATAATAATAATAATAATAATAATAATAATAATTATGATGATGATGATAATAACAACAATAACACTATTAATAATAATAACAATAATAACAACAACAATAATAATAATAACAATAAC
>NC_091557.1:41803874-41813874 GCF_042767895.1 Penaeus vannamei
CACACACACACACACACACACACACACACACACACACACACACACACACACACACACACACACACACACACACACACACACACACACACACACACACACACACATACACACACACACACACACACACACACACACACACACACAAATACACACACGCACAACCAAACACACAGTACGTCCGTTTCCGTAAACGAGTGCACCCCTCCCTCCCTCCCTCCCTCCCTCCCTTCCTTCCCTCCCTCACTTCCCACACCCCTCCTCATCACCTCCTCCTCACCCTCCTCCCTTCCTTCCCCTCTCCTCCCTCCTCCTCCCGTCACCCCTTCTTCCCCCCCCCACACAATACCCTACATCCCCCCCCCCCCGTCGCAACTTCATCTTCGCAGCCAAGGATACACTAAAACTGAAATCCCGGACCCAATTTGGCGTGGAATTGCCGAGGCGGCTCCGGCGGCCAATCCCGGCGCTGATGCGGAGACTCCGGGTGCGTGCGCGCGAGAGAGGGGCGCAGGGGGCGGGGGCGGGGGGGGGGGGGAGGTGCGTAGTCTCCTGCAGCAGGGACGGAACTTGCCTCCAGCTGGTGGTGGGCGCCGGAGGGGTAGTGGGGGGTGGAGGGGAGGGGGTAGGGAGGTGGGAGAGGGAGGAGGTGGAGGGGGAGGTGAAGGTGGAGGGGGAAAGTGAGTGGGGAGGGAGGTGAAGGGGAAGAGGATGAGGAAGGAGATGGGGGGAGGGGTAGGGAGGAGGGGGAAGGGGGAAGGTAGAAGCGGAAGGGGAAGGAGACAGGGGATAGGGGAGAAGGGAAGAGGAGAAGAGGAAAAAAGTGGAAAGGGAGAAAGGGGAGAAAGGGAAAAAAAGAAGGGGGCAGAGGGAAGTGGAAAAAGAGGGACGGGGAGAAAAAGAAGAAAACAACTAGAAAGGAGAGAGGGGAAAGAGCAAGGAAAATAACAAAGGGGGAAAAGAGGAAGTAAGGAAAGGGTAAGAGAAACAACAAAGGAAAAAATAGAGGAAAAAGGAAGGGGAGAAGAAGAGAAAGAGAGAAAGGAAGGAGAGAAGAAGAGAGAGAAAGAAAGGAAAGGGAGAAGAAGAGAGAGAAAGAAAGGAAGGGGAGGAGAAGAAGAGAAGGAGAGAAAGGAGAGGAAAGGAAGAAGGGGGAAGAGGCAGCAGGACAGAAGATGAAAGTTTATTGTGCTCTTCCACAGGGTGTTAATGCGCCTGCGGGGGTCGAGGAGAGAGCGGGTGGCGTGCAGATTACGCCCGGGGTTGCGAACCACCGGGGGCGAACCACGGGGGGGGGGGGCACTGGGGAGGGGGGGAAGACCACCGGCATGGGGGCACTGAGGGGCCAGCCACCGGGGGGGGGCACTGGGGGACCAACCACGGGGCACTGGGGGGCGAACCACCGGAGGCGAACCACCGGGGAACATGACGAGGAGGAGGAGGAGGAGGGGGAGGAGGAGAAAGAAGAGGAGGAGGAGGAGAAAGAGGGAGAAGGATGGAGGAGGAGGAGGAGATGTGTGTGCAGTCAATAAAATACAAGATACATTAAAACAATATATAACTTAAATTAAAATTTGCTCATACCAGAGGAACTCTATAATCAGAACTCATTCTCTCTCTCTCTCTCTCTCTCTCTCTCTCTCTCTCTCTCTCTCTCTCTCTCTCTCTCTCTCTCTCTCTCTCTCTCTCTCTCTCTCTCTCTCTCTCTATACTCACCTCCTCCTCACTCACTCACTCACTCACTCACTCACTCACTCACTCACTCACTCACTCACTCTCACTCTCACTCTCTCACTCTCAATCTCACTCTCAATCTCACTCTCAATCTCACTTTCTCACTCACTTTCACTCTCACTCTCACTCTCACTCACTTTCACTCACTCACTCTCACTCTCACTCACTTTCACTTTCACTCACTCTCACTCACCCTCACTCTCACTCACTCTCACTCTCTCACTCACTCTCACTTTCACTCTCACTCACTTTCACTTTCACTTTCACTTTCACTTTCACTTTCACTCACCCTCACTCTCACTCACCCTCACTCTCACTCACCCTCACTCTCACTCTCTCACTCATCCTCACTCTCACCCTCACTCTCACTCACTTTCACTTTCACTTTCACTCACTCTCACTCTTACTCGCCCTCACTCTCACTCACCCTCACTCTCACTCACCCTCACTCTCACTCTCACTCACACTCTCACTCACACTCCCCATCGTACCGCAGACCTTCGCCCCAAACCACATTAACCATACGAACCCTAAGGTTTCTCTTTAATTATATACTCTACTTTCCAGAAGAAAAAAAAATAAATATGCATTAATGAATATGATCCTCGTTATTCATGGTCACGTATACCATGCATGTGAAGACGCTGAAAAAAATATGAAGAAGAAAAAAAATTGTATCCTGCTCGGTATGTTTTGAATAGAGGTGGGGCGGGTAGGGGGTTAGGGGGGGGGCTTCTAGTTTCATTTTCTTTGTAGTTTTTGTAATTGTTCTGATTTTATCGTAATTATGATTGACACCCACTCATACACACCCTCCCCTTCCCCCTCCCCCTCTCTCCCATCTACCTTTCTCCCCTTCCCCCTCCCCCTCTCCCCGCTTTCTCCCTCTCCTTCCTCCCTCTCCTCCCTCCCTCTCTCCTTCTCTCCCTCTCCTTCCTCCCTCTCTCCCTCTCCTTCCTCCCTCTCTCCCTCTCCTTCCTCCCTCTCCTTCCTCCCTCTCCTTCCTCCCTCTCTCCCTCTCCTTCCTCCCTCTCTCCCTCTCCTTCCTCCCTCTCTCCCTGTCCCTCATTCCCTACTTTATCCGCCTCCCTATCTTCTCTTTTAACTGCCCATTTTCCGGATAATATAAATCAGGGTCAGAAGTACTATAACCCTCATCCATCACGATAGAAGAAGAGAAGACGGAAAAAAACAGAAGAAAAGAAGAAGAGAAGAGGAGAAGAAGAAGAAGAAGAAGAAGAAGAGGAGGAGGAGGAGGAGGAGGAGGAGAAGAAGAAGAAGAAGAAGAAGAAGAAGAAGAGGAGGAGAAGAAGAAGAAGAAGAGGAGGAGGAGAAGGAGGAAGAGGAGAAGAAGAAGAAAGAGGAGGAGGAAGGAGGAAGAGGAAGGAAGAAGAAGAAGAAGAAGAAGAAGAAGAAGAGGAGGAGGAGAGGAGGAGGAGTAGAGGAGGAGAAGAAGAAGAAGAAAGAGAAGGAGAAGAAGAAGAAGAAGATGAAGGAGGAGGGAGGAAGAGAGAGAGGAGAGAGATCAGGGAGGGAGGAGGAACAGGGTTTAAGATGAAGAGGAAGAGGGAAAAGGTGGAGGAAGAAAAGAGAAAAGGGAGGAGATGAGGAAAAAAGAAAGAAAAAAAGTCAAGAAAAAAATTAAACAGAAATGAAATTCAACACGGGAAAGATTTTCAAAACGTGAAGAAAAAATAAAAGAGGAAAAGAAAAAAGAAGAAAGAAAAAACAAGGATAAGAAAAAGAAAGAGAAAGAAAAGAGATAAAGACAGAAAGAAGGACCCCCCCCTCCCAAGACCCCAAACACGACCTCGAAAGCCGGCCCTGAAAGGTCACCCGGACGAGGTCGCCGAGACAAAGGTCGGGGTGGCTGGTCCTCGTCGGGAAGGAGAGAGAAAGACGAAAGAAAGAAAGAAAGACAGAAATACAGAGATAGATAGATAGAGAGAAAGAGAGGCGAGAGGAGAGAGAGAGAGAGAGAGAGAGAGAGAGAGAGAGAGAGAGAGAGAGAGAGAGAGAGAGAGAGAGAGAGAGAGAGAGACAGAGACAGAGAGAGGGAGGGAGGGAGGGAGGGAGGGAGGGAAGGAGAGAAGGAAGGAAAGAGAAAGACGAAAGAGAGGCAGACAGACAGAAATACGGAGATAGAGAGAGAGATAGAGAGAGGGGCGAGAGGGAGAGAGAGAGAGAAGTGATAGGCACAGACAATCAAAGACAAACAGATGGATACAAGCATAAAATAGAGACAAAAAAGAAAAAAATAACTCCAAAACAATACAACGAAAGCAAGCCAAAGCAAGCAGAAGCAAGCCAAAGCAAGAAGACGCAAGCGAAAGCAAGCAGAAGCAAGCAGAAGCAAGCCAAAGTAAGCAAAAGCAAGCCAAAGCAAGAAGACGCAAGCGAAAGCAAGCAGAAGCAAGCCAAAGTAAGCAAAAGCAAGCCAAAGCAAGCGCAAGGAGAGACAAGCAAGATCACACTTCAAGTCGTCCTCAAGACACGAAGGTCACGTATGCTCCGCCCACAGTCGAACTTCTCCAAGAATTCCGAGGGAGAAAACGCAAGCAGGATCAAACTCAATCAAGCGGGAGAAAACGCAATCAGTAGGAGACAACTCAAGTAGGAGACAACTCAAGCAGGATAAATGCAAGTAGGATCAAACTCAATCAAGCAGGAGAAAATAAGCAGAAGAAAACTTTAGGACACTCAAGCAGGAGAAAACTTTAGGACACTCAAGCAGGAGAACTTAGGCAGGAGAAAACTCAAGCAGGAGAAAACTTAAGGACACTCAAGCAGGAGAACTTAGGCAGGAGAAAACTCAAGCAGGAGAAAACTTAAAGACACTCAAGCAGGAGAAAACTCAATTAAGCAGGAGAAAACAAGCAGAAGAAAACTTTAGGACACTCAAGCAGGAGAACTTAGGCAGGAGAAAACTCAAGCAGGAAGGCTCGTCCTTGAGACGCTGTGCTTGTTATCTTGACCTAACTGTTTTTCCTCTCACGTTCTGCGTCTGGCTGCCTGTTTGTACGGTTTTCTTTTATTTTCCCCTCACGTTCTCCTCCTCTCTTGCTATTTGTCTGTCTCTCTGTTTGTTTTTACATTTTCCTTTCTTTTCTTATCTATTTCTGTCTTCTTCCTTTTTTCTTTTTTCCTCGTTCTTTCTTTCCCTTTTTTTTTCTTTCTTTCTCTCTCATTCTTTCCTATCCTTCCCCACCCTCTCTTTTTTTTTACCTTTTCTTCTACCTTCTTCACCCCCCCGTTTCTCTTTTTTTGCCTGATACCCCCCTCTCTCTCTCTCTCTCTCTCTTTTTCCCCCCATACCCCTCTCTCTCTCTCTCTCTCACTCTCTCTCTCTCTCTCTCTCTCTCTCTCTCTCTCTCTCTCTCTCTCTCTCTCTCTCTCTCTCTCTCTCTCTCTCTCTCCCTCCCTCCCTCCCTCCTCCCTCCACCCTCCCACCCTCCCTCCCTCCCTCCCTCCCTCCTCCCTCCCTCCCTCTCTCCCTCTCTCTCCCTCTCCTCCCTCTCTCCTCTCTCTCCTCTCCTCTCCCTCTCTCCCTCTCTCCTCTCTCTCCTCTCTCTCCCTCTTTCTCCTCTTTCCCCTCTTTCCCTCTTTCCTCTTTCCCTCTCTCCTCTCTCCCTCTCTCCCTCTCTCCCTCTTCCTCCCTCTCCCTCCCTCCCTCCCTCCCTCCCTCCCTCCCTCCCTCCTCCCCTCCCTCTCCCTCGTTCCTCACCACCTCTCCTCGTTCTCTACCTCTCCCCTCGTTCTCTACCTCTCCCTCGTTCTCTACCTCTCCTCGTTCTCTACCTCTCCTCCCTCCCTCCCTCCCTCCCTCCTCCCTCCCTCTCCTCAAGCCTCTACCTCTCCCTCGTTCACCTTCCCTAAGCCCTTCTACCTCTCCTCGTTCTCTACCTCTCCTCGTTCCTCTACCTACCTCCCTCGTTCTCTACCTCTCCCTCGTTCTCTCTCCCTCGTTCTCTACCTCTCCTCCCCTCGTTCTCTACCACCTCTCTCCTCGTTCTCTACCTTCTCCCTCGTTCTCTACCTCTCCCTCGTCTCTCTACCTCTCCCTCGTTCTCTACTTCTCCCTCGTTCTCTACCTCTCCCTCGTTCTCTACCTCTCCCTCGTTCTCTACCTCTCCCTCGTTCTCTACCTCTCCCTCGTTCTCTACCTCTCCCTCGTTCTCTACCTCTCCCTCGTTCTCTACCTCTCCCTCGTTCTCTACCTCTCCCTCGTTCTCTACCTCTCCCT
The DNA here is from genome assembly GCF_042767895.1 of Penaeus vannamei. Classification (NCBI taxonomy): domain Eukaryota; kingdom Metazoa; phylum Arthropoda; class Malacostraca; order Decapoda; family Penaeidae; genus Penaeus; species Penaeus vannamei. The sequence continues at coordinate 41,809,849 of NC_091557.1, forward strand.
CGTTCTCTACCTCTCCCTCGTTCTCTACACTCCTCCCTCGTTCCCACTCAGGTTCTCTACTCCTCCCTCGTTCTCTACGTCTCCCTCGTTCTCTACCTCTCCCTCGTTCTCTACCTCTCCCTCGTTCTCTACCTCTCCCTCGTTCTCTACCTCTCCCTCGTTCTCTATCTCTCCCTCGTTCTCTACCTCTCCCTCATGTTCTCTACCTCTCCCTCGTTCTCTACCTCTCTACTCTCCCTCACTCGTTCTCTACCTCTCTCCTCACCCCCTCCCCTACCTCCCTCCCTCCCCCTCTCCTCCCTCCCTCCTCTCTCTCTCCCTCCCCCTCTCTCTCTCCCTCCCCTCCTCTATCTCCCTCCCCTCTCTCTCTCCCTCCCCCCCTCTCTCTCCCTCTCCCCCTCTCTTTCCCTCTTCCTCCTTCCTGTCCTCTCCCTCTCTTTTTTCCTCATACCCTCTCTCTCTCTCTCTCTCTCTTCCCTCTCTCCTCTCCCTCTCCCTCTCCCTCTCCTCTCCTCCCTCTCCCTCTCCCTCTCCCTCTCCCTCTCCTCTCCTCTCGCACCCTCACTCTCACACTCTCTCCTCCCTCCCTCTCCCTCATTCTCTCCCTTTCCCTCTCCTTCTTCTTTTCCTTCCTCTCTCATCAGCTCCTATTTTCGCTTCCACTCCCTCCCAACCTTCCTTCACCCTCTCTTCTTGTCTGAATCCTTTAATCTTGTGAGGAGCATTTTTGGCATTTTGGAATTCCTTTTGAACCGTCAGTGATTTTGTCTTCATGTCTATTTTTCTTTTTCTTCCAATTCTTTCTTTTTCTTCTTCTTCTTATATTTAAGGTCTATTTTTCTTATTTTTCTCGTTTTTTTAAACTAATCTGGTTACCTTACACTGATTAGTATTTCGTCAGTGCATGTTTCGTCTGGTTGTCAGCCTTTTTATCAGAGAGTGCATGCTCGCCTGGTCGTCAGCTTCAACCTGGCCGTCTGTCGTCTGGTTGCTTTATGATGGAGGCCTGGGACCACTTCACGTAGACACCGACGGTCACCTCCCGAAGTGGTCCCAGGCCTCCATCACAAAGCAAGGCCTGGCCCCACGACAAAGCAAGATGGTAGAAGCGGCGTTCATTCACACAACTAACAACATCAACGCCGCTACGGGGAGCCACGAACTAGCCAAGGTCGTCGCTCACCTGATTACCGGCGTGACCTATAAATACTCCTCTATGTACCTCTTGTCATGTATGCCCTGACAAAGCATTAGCGAAAAGGCCTTCGCCATATTCGTGCGTTTTCTTGTCCTTCCCTTCGTTGTTCCTGTTGCCGTCAGCGCATGTCCGTCTGGTTGTCAGCCTGGACGCTTTTGTCATCAGCGTATGCCTCGCCTGGTCGTTCGTCCGTAGTGGTCTGGTCGTAAGCCTTTTCGTCAGCCAGTGCATGCTCGTCTGGCTGTCAGCCTTTTCGTCAGCCAGTGCATGCTCGTCCGGTTGTCAGCCTTTTCGTCAGCCAGTGCATGCTCGTCCGGTCGTCAGGCTGCCCCCTTTTTACCCGTCCGCATCCGCCGGGTCTCCCTCCTCCGCGCATCCGGCCGCCGATCTCGAGCACGACCCACATCCGCGGACGCGCCCCAGCCCGCCATTCCCGTGGGTCAGAGCCGCACGACGCTCGTCCAGGTGGCAGGGAACGGGCCAGCTGCGGCGCTACCCGGCACCACCTGTGGCCGTGCATACAGTGCCAAGACCTCGTGCCTCGCGAGCGCTTCCACGTGCACGGCGCCTCATCCGCTTCCACAGACACTGACGGCGCCTCATCCGCTTCCACAGACACTGAAGCTCCGATGCTCCCATATACACGCTAACGGCACATGGTATATAATCTTTTATTACGAAATACTGCAACACGTGACGATATTTACATGTTAGGACATGCAACCAGCGCACAAAAATACGATCGTATTCCTTTTTATTAAAATTCTTTATGCAAAACAGACGACCTCGTTAAATCTATCCGCTCTCAGTTATACAGTCTATACCAATATGCAATGGAATGCATAGCACAGCGCCCACGACACAAAATAAATATAAACACTGATTACAACAATATTACACAACCCATACGCCCCCATCCTCCGAACAATAACAAACAAATAAATAAACAAATACTATAATGAATTTTAAAAAACTATAAACTACTATAATTAATAAAAAATACTGTAATAAACAAAAATACCATAAAATATACTATAACAAATAAAAAAAATTCTATAATAAACAAACGTGTTAATAAAAAAAAAAACACTACAAACTTACAACAAATAAAAAATACTACAAAAACACTATACCAAATAAAAAAAAACACTACAAAATTACCACAACAAACAAAAAATACCACAACAAACACTATACCAAATAAAAAAAAACACTACAACAAATACTATAACACAAACACCATCCCGCACCGCACTCTCAAAACGCCCCACCACCGCCATTCATAATTCGCACTAATTGTTATCACATCTGACGTGGCCCTAAATGCTGCAACAGAACAAGGAGTAACGGATATTGTTATTGTTGATCACGGCCATGGAGCAGCAACATCAACAGTGGCACTATCAAGAGCGCCACACACACAGCGGGGCCGACGTGCAGTGCCATTCGCGCGGTGATCTCCTGTTGCAGATCTGCATGGCTCTTTTGTTTTAACTTTGTGGGGATTATTTGCTGTGCGGGTCTTTCTTTTGTATACTTTTTTTCTTCGTTTTATTTATTTATTTCTCTCTCTCTCACTCTCTCTTTCTATCTTTCTTTCTTTCTTTCTTTCTTTCTTTCTTTCTTTCTTTCTTTCTTTCTTTCTTTCTTTCTTTCTTTCTTTCTTTCTTTCTTTCTCTCTCTCTCTCTCTCTCTCTCTCTCTCTTTGTATTCTTTTTCGTTCGTTCTTTTGTCTTTCTGTCTTTCCTTTTTTGCCACTTTTCTCTCCTTCTGCCTATGTTCTTCATTCTTATTTTCCTTCTCCTTCTCCCCTCCTCTATACTTTCTTCTTCTTCTTCTTCTTCTTCTTCTTCTTCTTCTTCTTCTTCTTCTTCTTCTACTACTACTACTACTACTACTACTTCTTCTTCTTCTTTTACTTCTACTACTTTTTCTCCCTCTAATTTTTCCTCCTCTAATAATTATTTTCACAAAAGCTGTCATCATTAACAATCTAACCATAATCATCATCATCCCTATCATGAACATCATCACTTCTCCCTCTGCATTGTTACCAATTGTTATTACTGTTATCATAACCACTCACTCATCACCACCACCACCCCCTCACCATCACCATCACCATCACCCCATCACAACCACCCCCTCGCCATCACCACCACACAATAACTCCCCACACCACCATTGTCCACCCCACCACAACCCTCCCCCACTATCACCTCCCCTGCACCACCACCCTCCCCACCTTCCCATCCACCACCACAATGCCCCACCCTCACCACCACTGCTCCACCCTCACCACCACCCCACTCACACCCCACCCACCATCACTTCCCCACCACCCACCCTACCACCATCACCCCCTGCCCCATTTCCACCACCACCACCACCCCCCACCCCCCCACACCCCACCCAGCGGCGGAGGTCACGTGCCCCGAGTCCGCCAACCAGCTGAAGCAAGGTGTAGGAGAGTCGTAATTGAATAGTGAGAACTGATCGATAGCGTGACGGCCGCCCTGGGTTCTGCTCTGCCTGGACGAGAGGTGTCATGCACGAGTGGAGGGGAAGGGGGAGAGGTGAGGAGGGGGAGGGGAGAGGGGGGGGGGGAGAGGTGAGGAGGGGGTGGAGGTGGAGGGGAGGGGAGGCAGAGGGGAGGGGAGGTGGGAAGGTGGGAGGTAGAGGTGGAGAGGGGGAGGGGAGGGGAGGGGAGGTGGGAGGTAGAGGTGGAGGTGGGACGTAGAGGTGGAGGGGGAGGGAGGAGGGGAGTGGGGGATAAGGGAGGGTAGGAGGGGCGGGAGAGGGAGGAGTGTGAATGTGGGAGGAGGAGA
>NC_091557.1:41816374-41818874 GCF_042767895.1 Penaeus vannamei
GGAGAGTGGAAGGGGACGGGGTAGGTAAGAGGAAGGGGGAAAGGAGAGGAGAGTGGGGGAAGGGGAAAAAAGAGGAGGGTAGGAAGGGGAAGGGAGGGTATGGAGGGGACAGGGAGGAGGGGAAAGGAGAGGAAGGGGTGACAGGGTGTGGTAAGAGGAAGGGGAAAGGAGAGGAGGGAGTGAGGAAGGGGAAAAAAGAGGAGGGTAGGAAGGGCAAGGGAGGGGGATGGAGGGGGTAAAGGAGAGGAGAGAGTGGGGAAAAGGGGATAGGAGAAAAAGGAGGGGTAGGAAGGGGAAGGAAGGCATAGAGGGAGGAGGGGGAAAGGAGAGGAGAGTAAGGAAGAAGGAGGAGAAGAGGAGGAGGGTATAAAAAGAAAATGGGAAGGAGGGGAAAGGAGAGAGGAGGGTGAGGAAGGGGAAAGGAGAAAGAGGAGGAAGTAAGAAAGGGGAAAGGAATAAGGAGGAAAGAGAAAGGAGAGGCGAGAGGAGGGAAGAAGAAAAGAAGGAGAGAAGTGGGTGGAAAGGGGAGAGAGGGGAGGAGGTGAAAGTAAAGGAGAATGGGGAGAAGGGGAAAGAAAAGAGGGGGAGGGTAGGGAGGGGAGAGGGACGAAGGGGAAAAAACGAAGAGGGGAAGGGAAGGGTGGGAGGTGGGGAAGGGGAGTGTTTGAAGGGGAAAGAAAACAAATGTGAAGACATGGAAACGAAAAAGAGAAGCAGAAGGGACAAAGGAAAAAAAGGAATAACAATGAAGATAGGAAAAGAAATAAAAGAAGAAGAAATTGGGAAAGAAAAAAGAGAAAGACAGTAAAGAGAATGCGAAAAAAGAGAGACGGGGAGGGAGAGGGAGAACGACGAGGGGGGAGGGGGGGAGGGGGGAGGAGGGGGGATTACACGTCCATGTGTGTACTAAAACGAGGTTATTGCGGCGGTTAATCCCCCTTCTACTGCATTTACGGATTGCAACGGAGCCCCGCAAAACACACACACACACACGCGAACAAAAACCAAACCAAACACGCACGCACAATGCCACCTCCAGAACACAGAGCGAACTGAACAGGCACTCATCAAGCACAGGGGAAGAACACAAGAAAAGCACACGTGGGGGAAGGAACCAAACGCAAAGTACAATCAAAGAGAACACCGACTCAGGTTAATAAAAAAAAAAAAAAAAAAAAAAAAAAATAAATAAAAAAAGAGAGAGAGAGAGAGGGGGGGGGGAGGGAGAAACCAAACAAGTGGTGTTTGAGTGCCTCGGGAGGGCGGTGCCACCCAAGCAAGTTTAATATTGGCCAAGTTAGGCAAATCACGGAGCGCATAAGGGGAGCGCGCGACCCCGACATAGCGACAACCTGGCCGTCGCGACCCCGTTAAGTGGAACCGGCTGTTCGGATATGTTTGGGGAAGAATTCGAAACCTGTTATGCCATGTAGAGCGGCCGTAAAGTGGCCCGGATTCGGCGCCGAACAGCTGGATGCCACCCATGTGCAACCGCGTGTACTACGAGCTTGTGTACCTTCGAGATTTCCGTGAATTAAATCTGTTAAATTATCACTTCCTCTCTTTTTCCATGTTTCCTCTTTCATGCTCTCGTTTTGTTGCTCTCTCTCTCTCTCTCTCTCTCTCTCTCTCTCTCTCTCTCTCTCTCTCTCTCTTTCTCTCTCTCTCTCTCTCTTTCCTCTCTCTCTCTCTCTTTCCTCTCTCTCTCTCTCTCTTTCCTCTCTCTCTCTCTCTTTCTTCTCCTCTCTCTTTCCTCTCTCTCTCTCTCTCTCTTTCCTCTCTCTCTCTTTCTTTCCTCTCTCTCTTTCTTTCCTCTCTCTCTTTCTTTCCTCTCTCTCTCTCTTCCCTCTCTCTCTCTCTCTCTCTTTCCTCTCTCTCTCTCTTTCCTCTCTCTTTCTTTCTTCCCTCTCTCTCTCTCTCTCTTCCCTCTCTCTCCCTCTCTTTCCCCTCTCCCTCTGTCTTTCCTCTCTCTCTCTCTTTCCTCTCTATCTCTTTCCACCCATCTCTCCTTCCTTCCATCTCTTCTTCCTTCCATCTCTCCTGCCTTCCATCTCTCCTTCCTTCCACCTCTCCCTCCTCCCATCTCTCCCTCCTCCCATCTCTCCCTCCTCCCATCTCCCCCTCCTCCCCTTCCTCCCTCCCTCCCATCTCCCCCCTCCCTCCCATCTCCCCCTCCTCCCATCTCCCCCTCCTCCACATCTCCCCCTCCCTCCCATCTCCCCTCCTCCTCACCCCCTCCCTCCTCCTATCTCTCCCTCCCTCTCACCCCCTCCCTCTCTCACCCCTCCCTCCTCCCATCTCTTCCCTCCTCACTCCTCTCCCTCCTCCCTCCTCTCCATCTCTCCCTCCCTCCTCAACCCCCACTCCCACCCCTCCCTCCCTCCCCTCCTCACACCTCCTCCCTCCTCCCAACTCTCCCTCCTCCCATCTCTTTCTCTCTCTCTCTCCAGCATCATTTAGCTCGCCCACGCACCCCCCCCCAAAAAAAAAAAAAAAAAAA
>NC_091557.1:41823874-41841374 GCF_042767895.1 Penaeus vannamei
GCGTGGGGAGAGGGGAGATGGGGGCGTGGGGAGAGGGGAGATGGGGGCGTGGGGAGAGGGAGACGAGGGCGTGGGCGTAGGGGGAAGTTACTCCTCTTCTACGGCAGAGCGGAGTGACGGGGAGAGGGTGGGGGGAGGGTATGGAGAACTGGGATCGTAGGGTATGCTTGTGATTCGTAAAGTTAAAAAAGATACAAATAAAATACAAAGAAGTATGACATTTCATAAGCTATTTCGGTGGTTTTCGTGTTAATCAGAAAGTGTCCTACATGCCCCGGCGAAAATACCTACAATAAACACGTAAATAGGCCTACAAAATTAACCCCATAAACATACAACATTCACTGAACGTTTTCAAGCGCTCGAAATCCTACGACACTGCGATCCCTGCCAATGTTCTCCGAAGAACAGCAGAACGGCAAGAACACTGTGGCTTTATAATGTTGTCAGTGCACGAGGCTACATCCCCCTCTCACTCTACATGCCCCTCTCACTCGACATCCCCCTCTCACTCTACATGCCCCTCTCACTCTACATCCCCCTCTCACTCTCGCTGTATCGAAATTGAACGGGACCAGAGAGGCTTGTTCAACGTTCCCGCGCCATGTTAACTTATCAGTCTGGACGAGGATTGGCCTTGTCGCCCGTGTGTGTGTGTGTGTGTGTGTGTGTGTGTGTGTGTGTGTGTGTGTGTGTGTGTGTGTGTGTGTGTGTGTGTGTGTGTGTGTGTGTGTGTGTGTGTGTGTGTGTGTGTGTGTGTGTGTGTGTATGTGCTTGTATGCGTGTGTGTGCGTGCATGCGTGAGAATGCGTATGTGTGTTGAGTGTATGCCTGTGTGTGCAAGAGCATTTACACACGAGTGTGATCCAGGATCCATCTCCCCGTACGTGCGTGTCCACAGACGACCTCCCTGCATTCACCCCGTCACCACAAAATGCAGAATAAGCTTCACAGTCCATCATGCAACCCGCCCTGCTCCTTCCTCCTTTGGCCGTCGCTCCTAATACCTAATCGCGCATAAAACCGTCTTCCTTCCTCCTACCTAACGATTTTTTTACGAGCGGGCTAATATAAAACTTGTCATCTCACCCCAAGTTCTCGGGGTCACGGGGCGGCTCCTTTGAGCGACTCCCACGTGTCATTAGTCAAGTTGTAAACATGTTAAGGACTTTTTGAGACCGAAAGAAGAGCTTAAATGACGATCGTCGTTTGTCATCAGAAAGGGGGAATGAGAGGCAGAGCGAGAGATATATTACGGGATTTTCCTTTTGTTAGATTTAAATCCGACGGAATAAGCAGGCTGAGGGCTTTGTCGTGCAGGGGCTTGTGTGTGCGGTTGAGTGAGGAGAGCGCGGGAGATGAATTTCGAGAAAGAGAAAAAAACATGTTGGGAGCTAATAAAATAGGATAACAGGGGAGTTAAAACGTGAATTTTTTTTTTCTTGCTCTGCCTCTCTCTGCCTCTCTCTCTCTCTCTCTCTCTCTCTCTCTCTCTCTCTCTCTCTCTCTCTCTCTCTCTCTCTCTCTCTCTCTCTCTGTCTCTCTCTCTCTCTCTCTCTCTACAAGCCGCCCAAGTCGCATAATCTTACATATTACTTACTTTGTTGCTCAAAAACAGCATCCTATCGATCAAATAGCACTGTCCAGAGACCTGCACTTATTGATTATATTAATTTTATCATAGACACTGGTCTTGTCTTCGATATGATTAGGGATATAAAAGGTTTTTTACCAACTAGATGATATGTGAATAATGTATGCATAATGACACAGCTCTTCAGGCATATAGAACTAATGTTTGACTAATAGCCCTTTACATAAATATAAGCACAGCCAGTTGGATAGATGCGGTAGCATCTTACCCTGGCTTTTTACAGGGCATGTACACTGTTCTGTAAATAAATATCAAATCAAATTAAATCTCTCTCTCTCTCCCCTATCTATTCATCTATCTCTATATATCTCTATTTACTTCCCCCTCTCTCTCCCTATTTCTCTCTATCTCTTAATCACTCTTTTTCTTTTTCCCTCGTTCTCTAACCCATTTTCGATCTCTGAATGCAATTGGAAGGGAACATTAGTGTTCATCACAACTTCATGACATTCATCTTTACATAAATTATTTGTGTCTTATATCACTAATTCATCTTATATACATTCTAATTCCAATGCCGAACTGATATTTTTTTCATATCCAAACTAAGATACATTTATACGAAATTGCTGCTGCCAACTTTTCAAGATTTTAGTACAAATGGAGAAAATGTTACTCCGGTATTGTCAACACCACCAGGGGTTTTGGATTTTGAGGAAACCCTGTAAAAAAAGTTCTTACCTAATTTTAATAAGAGTAGCATGACTGTACGATCTTAAGGTTCGTGGCATGCATTGAATTCATTACTTCTGAGTGTGTGACCAAAGCTACAACTGTCATATAAACATTTTTAACTAACTCATAATTCTATAAACAAATGATAAAAATAACAGGTGGCATACCGCAATGGATATTTAGATATAAACACTATAAGAAAAAAGGCATACTCTCTTTTAACCTAATTCAAGTATAAAGTTATTCTTCAATTTAAACCCTCCCTTTGCTTACTGATGAGAAATCAATAATTATTACTTTAAACTTAAAAAAGTAAAATGCGATCGGCACCCTCCACTCTCTTATTCCCCATTATTACACTGGACGAAAAACTGATCAATCCTTCCCTTCTCTTCTCTCTCTCTCTCTCTCAATTTTCCTTTCTTACTCTCAATTTTCACTTTCTTACACTTTTCTCTAAACATAAAATCCCACTCCTAATCTATCCCATTGATACAATCGAAACCGTCCCCTACAAATCCCATTGCTGCATCCACTGCCCCCTCCCCCAAAATAAGAGAAAAATAAGCCAAATCTACAGACACTGGGGCTGACAAATCATGGTGTTTGGCATTGCCTCATTTTCCCCAACTTTTCTTTTTCTCTACATGCGGGCTAATCAACGACTCCATCTTAGTTCTCACAATTCAAAACACATTGTGTGTGTGTGTGTGTGTGTATCTATGTGTATATATATGTGTGTGTGTTTATCTATATGTGTATATATGTTTGTGTGTGTGTGTGTGTATGTGTGTGTGTGTGCATTTATATGTGTATATATATATATATATATATATATATATATATATATATATATATATATATGTGTGTGTGTGTGTGTGTGTGTGTGTGTGTGTGTGTGTGTGTGTGTGTGTGTGTGTGTGTGTGTGTATGTGTGTGTGTGTTCAATCATTTTTATGCATTTATGATTTTTTATTTATTTTTCTTTGTGCATTACTACATACATACATTCATACACACAGACACACACACATATATATGTATCTATGCATATATGTGTAAATATATACATATATATACATATTTATATATATGTATCTATGTGTATATAGACATAGATACCGAAAAGAGAGAGAGAGAGAGAGAGAGAGAGAGAGAGAGAGAGAGAGAGAGAGGCTGTTTAGCATGCTCGACGCAGCCTCACCCGCCCCGCGTCGATGCCGAGTCCTGGGAGATAAGGGAGCTCGAGTGAGAATCGGGATGCTGCTGTATGCTGCCGCCGGAGCTCGCGTGTATGCACATATAGGCGCGTGCACACAACCATGCGTGTTTGGGATCGATTCTGTACAATTAGGCTTTCCTCTTTAATCCCTACACTATTTTTCCACTGAACAAGCGGAGCCATCCGGAATGGGATAAAATGATAAATAAAAAGGCCTTTTAGCATTCACGAAGGTATTAATTAAACATTTATTTTAAAAGAGAAGAAAATCGTGTCATCAGATTTTTTTTCTGTTCAACTTATGTATTTGAAAAGAATTCACAAAATTAGTTTCATATTTGGATTAGTTCTCTCTATTTGGAGTACTTTCTCTCCCTTTTCTATATTTCTAATTGTCTTTTACGAGCTCCTCTCCCTTCTCTATATTTCCCACTTTCTATTACTGGGTCAGTTCCTCTACCTTCTCTATATTTGACTTAGTTCCTCTCTCCCCTTTTCTATGACTGGGTTAGTTTCTTTGCGTTTTCTGTATCTCCCATTTTCTGTATTTGTATCATTTCCTCTCATTTTCTATATCTAGATAAGTTCCTCTCCCATCTTCTCTAATTGGTTTAGTCCCTCTCTCATTTTCTAAAACAAAAAATAGTTCCTTTCCTATCTCCACTATAAATGAGTTAGTTCCTCACACATTTTCTATAACACAGAGCGTTCCTTTCCCATTCTCTATATCACAGACAGTAGTTCCTCTCCCACTGTCTATATATCTGACGCCCTCTCCTCTTTCCTTGTAAGTTTAATGGCCGTCCAAAGCTTTCTGCCTCATTGACTCCTCTACTGCCTTCCTCCTACCTTTTCTCGCCGATGTAAAATTCACTTCTCTATCTGTCTTTTATACTGGTTTATTTCCTCCCCAATTTCTATTCAAATGGCGTTAGGCGCTTACTCTTTATAGCCTGCAATGCACGCTTTACGCCACTGCACAGTATGCATGGCTGAACTGAAGCTATATACATGAAAGCGCTTTATAATCGTAATACCATTATGCCGCCCTCTCCTGCTGCAGCATAGTTTAAGCGAGGCTGATCCTCCTGAGACATTATATACCCTTCTCCCTCCTACTTTACGTTCACCTTTAACCGCCGGGTTTAACGACTATCTCACGACCACAGGAGTGAGTTTAGGGAGACGTGGTACTCGTGTTTCATCCTTCGGTCAATGCATTAACAGTAGCTTCAGGCCTAGCGCGGAAAGTGTCGTTGGAGGCTAACCTATTGCAATGAATCCACACAGACACAAATAGAAAACGAACGAAGTGATAATTATATACACGTGGGGCCAAAATTCGATTGGGATATATTGACAAACGAACAAAATAATACATATATGCATACGAGGCCAAACTACGATTGAGATATATTAACAAACGTAACAACTAACAAAGGTTGATAGGCTTACATGCGGTCACAAACGTCGGTTTAGATTGGCAACAACGATACAGCTGCAATCGTGGAAAAACGAGCCTATTAAACAATAAAAAAAAAACAAATGCATTCACTCGGAAAAGTTGTTTGAAGTTATGATAAAAAATTTTAATTATAGGCTTATGTTCATCCGTAAATGTTTCTTGGGGTTTAGAGCCCATAGATGGCGACAACATATGCACGCACGCACGCACGCACGCACACGCACACACACACACACACACACACACACACACACACAAAATAAAAATCCCAAATGTTAAAACACAACTACGCATACACACACAGATAAAAACAAAAAACAAACAAACAAAAAGTCTACCCATGCGCGAGAGAACCTATGCAGCCACGTGGATAAAGCATCCGATTCTTTCCACAACAGGCGAAAGTATTGATATCATTCGACCGGTCTGATAAAATTGAGAGGCCCGATCGAATCAATGTTCATATTTATACAGAAATAAATGTATATGTCTCTCTCATGGATATACATTTATCTATCTATCCGGTAGATAAGCACGTCTGGAATGACGTATCTATTCCTGTATGCCTGTCCGTATATATGAGTATTCATTGGGTTCGGGCCCCACGCAATTTAAACAAATCCGACTGTCATTTTTTTTTTTTCTCCCCCGGGGCTGTTCTGCTTCCTCGCTCGCGCCTCCACGTCACACTCTGACCTCACTTGGCACTCTTTTTAGGTTATTTGACCCGTCTGCTACTTTTGTCTTCGAATTGAGGTTGAAATCTAACCGTTATTTTCTTCGAATTAGCGTTGAAATCTAACCGTTATTTTCTTTGAATTATCGTTGAAATCTAACCGTTATTTTCTTCGGATTAGCGTTGAAATCTAACCGTTATTTTCTTCGAATTAGCGTTGAAATCTAACCGTTATTTTCTTCGAATTAGCGTTGAAATCTAACCGTTATTTTCTTCGAATTAGCGTTGAATTCTAACCGTTATTTTCTTCGAATTAGCGTTGAAATCTAACCGTTATTTTCTTCGAATTAGCGTTGAAATCTAACCGTTATTTTCTTCGAATTAGCGTTGAATTCTAACCGTTATTTTCTTCGAATTAGCGTTGAATTCTAACCGTTATTTTCTTCGAATTAGCGTTGAAATCTAACCGTTATTTTCTTCGAATTAGCGTTGAAATCTAACCGTTATTATCTTCGGATTAGCGTTGAATTCTAACCGTTATTATCTTCGGATTAGCGTTGAATTCTAACCGTTATTTTCTTCGAATTAGCGTTGAAATCTAACCGTTATTTTCTTCGAATTAGCGTTGAATTCTAACCGTTATTTTCTTCGAATTAGCGTTGAAATCTAACCGTTATTTTCTTCGGATTAGCGTTGAAATCTAACCGTTATTTTCTTCGAATTAGCGTTGAAATCTAACCGTTATTTTCTTCGAATTAGCGTTGAATTCTAACCGTTATTTTCTTCGAATTAGCGTTGAAATCTAACCGTTATTTTCTTCGAATTAGCGTTGAAACCTAACCGTTATTATCTTCGGATTAGCGTTGAATTCTAACCGTTATTTTCTTCGGATTAGCGTTGAAATCTAACCGTTATTTTCTTCGAATTAGCGTTGAATTCTAACCGTTATTTTCTTCGAATTAGCGTTGAATTCTAACCGTTATTTTCTTCGAATTAGCGTTGAAATCTAACCGTTATTTTCTTCGAATTAGCGTTGAAATCTAACCGTTATTATCTTCGGATTAGCGTTGAATTCTAACCGTTATTATCTTCGGATTAGCGTTGAATTCTAACCGTTATTTTCTTCGAATTAGCGTTGAAATCTAACCGTTATTTTCTTCGAATTAGCGTTGAATTCTAACCGTTATTTTCTTCGAATTAGCGTTGAAATCTAACCGTTATTTTCTTCGGATTAGCGTTGAAATCTAACCGTTATTTTCTTCGAATTAGCGTTGAAATCTAACCGTTATTTTCTTCGAATTAGCGTTGAATTCTAACCGTTATTTTCTTCGAATTAGCGTTGAAATCTAACCGTTATTTTCTTCGAATTAGCGTTGAAACCTAACCGTTATTATCTTCGGATTAGCGTTGAATTCTAACCGTTATTTTCTTCGAATTAGCGTTGAAATCTAACCGTTATTTTCTTCGAATTAGCGTTGAAATCTAACCGTTATTATCTTCGAATTAGCGTTGAATTCTAACCGTTATTTTCTTCGAATTAGCGTTGAAATCTAACCGTTATTTTCTTCGAATTAGCGTTGAAATCTAACCGTTATTTTCTTCGAATTAGCGTTGAATTCTAACCGTTATTTTCTTCGAATTAGCGTTGAAATCTAACCGTTATTTTCTTCGAATTAGCGTTGAAATCTAACCGTTATTTTCTTCGAATTAGCGTTGAATTCTAACCGTTATTTTCTTCGAATTAGCGTTGAAATCTAACCGTTATTTTCTTCGAATTAGCGTTGAAATCTAACCGTTATTATCTTCGGATTAGCGTTGAAATCTAACCGTTATTTTCTTCGAATTAGCGTTGAAATCTAACCGTTATTATCTTCGAATTAGCGTTGAAATCTAACCGTTATTATCTTCGAATAGCGTTGAATTCTAACCGTTATTTTCTTCGAATTAGCGTTGAAATCTAACCGTTATTTTCTTCGAATTAGCGTTGAAATCTAACCGTTATTATCTTCGAATTAGCGTTGAATTCTAACCGTTATTTTCTTCGGATTAGCGTTGAAATCTAACCGTTATTTTCTTCGAATTAGCGTTGAAATCTAACCGTTATTTTCTTCGAATTAGCGTTGAATTCTAACCGTTATTTTCTTCGGATTAGCGTTGAAATCTAACCGTTATTTTCTTCGAATTAGCGTTGAATTCTAACCGTTATTTTCTTCGAATTAGCGTTGAATTCTAACCGTTATTTTCTTCGAATTAGCGTTGAAATCTAACCGTTATTTTCTTCGAATTAGCGTTGAAATCTAACCGTTATTATCTTCGGATTAGCGTTGAATTCTAACCGTTATTATCTTCGGATTAGCGTTGAATTCTAACCGTTATTTTCTTCGAATTAGCGTTGAAATCTAACCGTTATTTTCTTCGAATTAGCGTTGAAACCTAACCGTTATTATCTTCGGATTAGCGTTGAATTCTAACCGTTATTTTCTTCGGATTAGCGTTGAAATCTAACCGTTATTTTCTTCGAATTAGCGTTGAAATCTAACCGTTATTTTCTTCGAATTAGCGTTGAATTCTAACCGTTATTTTCTTCGAATTAGCGTTGAAATCTAACCGTTATTTTCTTCGAATTAGCGTTGAAATCTAACCGTTATTATCTTCGAATTAGCGTTGAATTCTAACCGTTATTTTCTTCGGATTAGCGTTGAAATCTAACCGTTATTTTCTTCGAATTAGCGTTGAAATCTAACCGTTATTATCTTCGAATTAGCGTTGAATTCTAACCGTTATTTTCTTCGGATTAGCGTTGAAATCTAACCGTTATTTTCTTCGAATTAGCGTTGAAATCTAACCGTTATTTTCTTCGAATTAGCGTTGAAATCTAACCGTTATTTTCTTCGAATTAGCGTTGAATTCTAACCGTTATTATCTTCGAATTAGCGTTGAATTCTAACCGTTATTTTCTTCGGATTAGCGTTGAAATCTAACCGTTATTTTCTTCGAATTAGCGTTGAAATCTAACCGTTATTATCTTCGAATTAGCGTTGAATTCTAACCGTTATTTTCTTCGGATTAGCGTTGAAATCTAACCGTTATTTTCTTCGAATTAGCGTTGAAATCTAACCGTTATTTTCTTCGAATTAGCGTTGAAATCTAACCGTTATTTTCTTCGAATTAGCGTTGAATTCTAACCGTTATTATCTTCGGATTAGCGTTGAATTCTAACCGTTATTATCTTCGGATTAGCGTTGAATTCTAACCGTTATTTTCTTCGAATTAGCGTTGAAATCTAACCGTTATTATCTTCGAATTAGCGTTGAATTCTAACCGTTATTATCTTCGGATTAGCGTTGAATTCTAACCGTTATTATCTTCGGATTAGCGTTGAATTCTAACCGTTATTTTCTTCGAATTAGCGTTGAAATCTAACCGTTATTTTCTTCGAATTAGCGTTGAAACCTAACCGTTATTATCTTCGGATTAGCGTTGAATTCTAACCGTTATTTTCTTCGGATTAGCGTTGAAATCTAACCGTTATTTTCTTCGAATTAGCGTTGAAATCTAACCGTTATTTTCTTCGAATTAGCGTTGAATTCTAACCGTTATTTTCTTCGAATTAGCGTTGAAATCTAACCGTTATTTTCTTCGAATTAGCGTTGAAATCTAACCGTTATTATCTTCGAATTAGCGTTGAATTCTAACCGTTATTTTCTTCGAATTAGCGTTGAAATCTAACCGTTATTTTCTTCGAATTAGCGTTGAATTCTAACCGTTATTTTCTTCGAATTAGCGTTGAATTCTAACCGTTATTTTCTTCGAATTAGCGTTGAAATCTAACCGTTATTTTCTTCGAATTAGCGTTGAATTCTAACCGTTATTTTCTTCGGATTAGCGTTGAAATCTAACCGTTATTTTCTTCGAATTAGCGTTGAATTCTAACCGTTATTATCTTCGGATTAGCGTTGAATTCTAACCGTTATTTTCTTCGAATTAGCGTTGAAATCTAACCGTTATTTTCTTCGAATTAGCGTTGAAATCTAACCGTTATTATCTTCGAATTAGCGTTGAATTCTAACCGTTATTTTCTTCGAATTAGCGTTGAAATCTAACCGTTATTTTCTTCGAATTAGCGTTGAAATCTAACCGTTATTTTCTTCGAATTAGCGTTGAAATCTAACCGTTATTATCTTCGAATTAGCGTTGAATTCTAACCGTTATTTTCTTCGGATTAGCGTTGAAATCTAACCGTTATTTTCTTCGAATTAGCGTTGAAATCTAACCGTTATTTTCTTCGAATTAGCGTTGAAACCTAACCGTTATTATCTTCGGATTAGCGTTGAATTCTAACCGTTATTTTCTTCGGATTAGCGTTGAAATCTAACCGTTATTTTCTTCGAATTAGCGTTGAAACCTAACCGTTATTATCTTCGAATTAGCGTTGAAATCTAACCGTCATTTTCATCGAATTAGCGTTGAAATCTTACCGTTTTTTTGTTTTCTCTACGATTGGCGCGCCCCAATTAGTAAACTTTATCGTGTATTATATCATTCATATTTCTTTCCTTATATCTTAATCACTAGTGCGTACGTTTCCCTTTCCAACGTCATCGTATATCACTGCATTATCAACACATTCTTTTAAATCCTAAATTGCAAATCGTATCATAAATCCCTATGACAGAATAAAAAGGTTAGCTCATGAACCGACTTTACTCAATCAAATCAAATCAGATTTCATCCGCTTATATCCATCCCATCCGATCACGTGCGGCCCATCCGACCTCGGGTCAGCCCAGCGCACTCAATCCAAAGTTTAATGGGAGGATAAATGATCTTTTTAATTACCTCTGAAAAAGGTTCTCGGCGAGTTTTGAAATGCAAGTCGTTCCTGTGTATACCGCTTCTGTGAATTAGGTGAAAAAATACGAGCTGCATGCACAGATACGCAAACAAGTATATAATATGCAGTCTACATATATGCACATCAAGTATGTGTGTAAGTATTTGTGTAAAAGGCGGCATGTGGGCGTGTATGTTTTCGTGGGCGTAAGTGTACGTGTGCATGTGCGCGTGTATGTTTGCGTGTGCATGTGCGTGTGTATGTATGCGTGTGCATGTGTACGTCTATATTTGCGTGTGCATGTGCGCGTCTATATCAGCGTGTGTGTATGTGCGTGCATGCATGTGTACGTGCGTGTATATGCCGTGCCACTATACATACACGCGCGTGAGTGCTTCCAAGCGCGGCCCCACAAAGAAGGGAAGCGAGCGCGAAAACACAGCCCCGAGTCTCGTTAATGCCGGCGATTTCTCTCCGCCAACTCGCTGCCGCCGCGAAAATCCACGAGACCGAGGAAGTACACACTCGAAGCAGCACAATACCCCCTGCTAAGCAATTATCGGCTCACGGTCAGGGAACCAGTGGGGTGATAATTCCTCTTGACCTACAATCGTTGTATTGCTCGAAAGACACTTACAAGGGATTTTGACCATTGTTGAAACCTTGCAAGTCTTAAAACAGTAATGGCAAAAAAAATGGGTTTTCGCTTCCACTCAGTTATGTTTGTCGAATAAATACAAATAAATCAGGAGGTAGACAAACAGTTTTTTTTTTCTTTTTTTTTTGTCGGTATTTTTGCGCACGTGGAGGTCGGAGAAAAGTGTGTTTGAGCGAAGGTGTGAGGATATTGTGGACTATGAATTCATTTTCTCTTTTGTTGACGTCTATTCATTTCTCCTACATTCATTCATTCAATTCGTTTTCTCTTTTTTTTTTCTTTCTCTTCGCTTCTCTCTTTCTTTCTTTCTTGATTTATTCACTTATTTATTTAGTTTTTTCTCTCTCCCTCTCTCTCTCTCCCTCCCTCTCTCCCTCTCTCCTCCCCCCTCCCTCTCTCCCTCTCCTCTCTCTTTCCCTCTCCCCTCTCTCTCCCTCTCCCTCTCCTCTCCCTCTCCCTTCTCCCTCTCCCTCTCCCTCTCCCCCCCTTCTCTCTCTCTCTCTCTCCCACCCCCTCCCACTCCCCCTCCCACTCCCCCTCTCCCTCTCTAACCCTCTCTCTAACCCACCTCACGACGTCCCTCTCCCTCTCCCACTCCCACTCAGCGCCGTTCCAGTCCGCCCACTCCATAAATCGCGGGCGGAGGTGTGGGCGCCCCCGCTTTATATAGCTATCTCACCTGCGGGCGTAAAAATACATATGACGCTGCAAGAGGGTCCATTGAGACGGCGTATCCCCCACGCCCTCGCAGCCAGACGCCCGTGATTCAAACAGCTGATTTTTTTCCGCTCTGCAAATTCGTGTTTTATAAAAAAAAAAAAAAAAAATAGCTTTATTCTCTCTCTTTTTGTCTAATGGATAATTATGATACCTATATTTTTTTCGTTTTATTCTCTCTTTTTGTGTAATGGATAATTATGATACCTCTTCCCCCTAAAAAAATCAAAATATATGCCCTCGCCAAAAGCAGAAATAAAAAATTATCCCACAAGAAATAAAATCATAAAAAGAATGAAATATAAACCCTAAAATATATGAAAAAACTCGTCTCTCATCAAATAAAAAACATGTATGATAAAACAAAATAAAAAAAGAAACAAAACCCATAATCGAGAGAAAAGAAGTTACACAAATCTTTTAAATCATTTACAATCGACAAAAAACGAACACCAATTTTTCTTTTACATTCCAAGCCAAAAAGGAAGATTCTAAATTTCCGTTTCCCTTTTTTTTAAATCCTTCTTTAGAAAAAAAAGGAAAAAAAAATCCCTCATTCCTTTTCCTACGATCTTCCTGGTGCCTGCGAACAACCCAACGCAGGAAGGAGAGGAGGAGGAGGAGGAGGAGGAAGAGACGGAGAACGAATGGGAAGTGGCAGAAGGAAGGGAAACATGACGAGTTCATGACACCGCATGACCTCCTAGGCAGGCCCTGCAGGTCGCGGAGAGCAGGCCGGGCGGGGTGAGTGCTTGCAGTGTTTGTCTCAGCGAAATGAACTTCCTCTCGAGCGTCTTGTCGCTTGCATGACAAAGCAAAATATTTTACCAGGAAGATCGTCTTGTTTATCTGTGCTTTGTCCGTGCTTGCGTGTGTGTCTGGCCTGTGTCTGCGCGTGTGTCTGCTCGTGGCCTGGTTGGACTGGCCACTCCTGTGATTTTCTGTCTGTTAGTCTGTCTGTCTGACCCTTTTCTTTCTGTCCCTGAAGATGTCTGTTTCGCTGTCTGTTATTTTGGCAACCTACTTTTCTGCCTGTTAGTTTGCTTACATTCCTGCTTGCCACCCTATCACCCTGCCTGCCTGCCACCCTGCCTGTCACCCTTTCACCCTGCCTGCCTGCCACCCTGCCTGCCACCCTGCCTGCCTGCCACCCTGCCTGCCACCCTGCCTGCCTGCCACCCTGCCTGCCTGCCACCCTGCCTGCCACCCTGCCTGCCACCCTGCCTGCTTACACTCCTGCCTGCCACCCTACCACCCTGCCTACCTACCTCCCCACCCTGCCCCTCTGTCTCTCTGTCTCTCCTTTCCTCTGCCTGCTTGCCTACACTCCTGCCGGCCACCCTACCACCCTGCCAACCTACCTCCCCACCCTGCCCCCCTGTCTCTCTGTCTCTCCCTTCCTCTCAGATCGCCAGCCAGCACCCCCGCCCGTCCCGCCCGTCCCGCCCGCCCGTCAACCGGCCACGGCGGATCACTCACACGTTTCCCAGCGCGCGGAGAAACGCCGGATCGAATGCAACGGCGGGGGGTTGTTGTTGTTGTTGTTGTTGTTGTTGTTGTTGTTATTTAGGCCTTTTGCGGGCGCCTTTTCTCCCTTTTGCGGGCGCCTTTTCTCCCTTTTGCGGGCGCCTTTTCTCCCTTTTGCGGGCGCCTTTTCTCCCTTTTGCGGGCGGCTTTTCTCCCTCACACCGCCGGCCGAGGGAGGGGCGCCCAGGGAGGCCGGCGCCTTGCATCTCATTACCGCCCAGTTACCGCCGGAAGTGAGCGCCTTCCTGGCCTCGACTCCGAACATCAGCCTTTGCTCGCTGGGGAAATCGGCCTCGAGGTGGCTGCTCGTCGGTGAGGGAGGGAGGGAGGGAGGGAGGGAGGGGGGGAAGGGAGAGAAGGGGAGGGGGAGGAAGGGAAGGGGAGGGAAGGATAGGAAGGGAAGAGAGGGGGAGGAAGGCAAGGGTAGGGGAAGGGGGTGGGAGGGAGGGAAGGGAGAGACAGAGAAAGAGAAAGAGAGAGAAAGCATACAAAAGATACTTTTTTTGACTTTGACACGTTTATTGAGACAAAAGTAAAAAAAAACATCTCAAAAGGATGAGGTAACTTAGGTTATCCTCACCCTTACTTAATAAGTCCCTGTGTGGGCTCACAATTCATATACAAAACTTAGGTATAATAATATTTAAAAATAAATACAACACTCAAATTATAAAGAATTACAAGAATTGCAAGAATTGAGAGTCATTGGCTTACACATCGGTAAGGTGATATAACACTCCCTCCCCATCCAGATAAGTCCCCTCCTGGGCTTACATAATCAAACACAGCGCACAAAAAATATGCGCGCGCAATATATAATTATAATCCCGGAGAAGAGATGAATCACAAGAGAGAGAGATAGAGAGAGAGAGAGAGCATACGAAAGAGAGAGAGAACATACGAAAGAGAGAGAGAGAGAGCATACGAAAGAGAGAGAGAACATACGAAAGAGAGAGAGAGAGAGCATACGAAAGAGAGAGCGAACATACGAAAGAGAGAGAGAGAGAGCATACGAAAGAGAGAGAGAACATACGAAAGAGAGAGAGAGAGAGAGCATACGAAAGAGAGAGAGAGAGAGAGCATACGAAAGAGAGAGATAACATACGAAAGAGAGAGAGAGAGAGAGAGCATACGAAAGAGAGAGAGAACATACGAGAGAGAGAGAGAATACGAAAGAGAGAGAGAACATACGAAAGAGAGAGAGAGAGAGAATACGAAAGAGAGAGAGAGCATACGAAAGAGAGAGCATACGAAAGAGAGACAGACAGACAGACACACAGACAGACAGAGACGAGTGGGTGTTCTCAAGGTCACCCCGGGCTTTCTAAGCTGACATCGTGACATTTTCCCATTTCTGACATTTTCGTTTGTCATTGCATCTTAGTATTTAGTGACTATCTCTCTTGACTATATTTTTCTTCCGTGTCAATCTCTGCTTTTCGCTGCCTGCTCGTCAAGAAGGAGAAGAAGCAGAAGAAGAAGAAGAAGAAAGAGATTCGCATGCGGTATATGCTTATTTTGCATATTCAAATTTGTGTAAATTGATATTAATTGCGAATTCTATTTCATTGTCATTCTTATCGCAGATGCAGAAGAAGAAGAAAGAGGTTCGCATGCAGTATATCCTTATTTTGCATATTCAAAATCATGTAAATTGATATAAATGGTAAACTCTATTTTATTGATATTTTTATCGCCTATGTATCTGAATTATCTTTCTCTAGCTTATTGTTCTGTGCTTAACACCGATTCTCACTTCATACAAAAGCTTATCATTAATTCTCTTTTCCAATCATTCTTGACCGATTTATCTAGTTTCTCTCTCGATTGCCATCAAATTGCGGTCCCTCAGAAAACGTTTTCCTTCATCAATAATGATCTAGAAAATGGAAGGGAAGGGGAGGGGGAGGAAGGGAAGGGGAGAGAGGGAGGAGGGGAGAGACACAGAGAAAGAGAGAGGAGAGAGAATACGAAAGGGAGAGAGAGAATACGAAAGAGAGAGAGAACATACGAAAGAGAGAGAGAGATAGAGAGAGAGAGAGAATACGAAAGAAAGAGAGAACATACGAAAGAGAGAGAGGCAGAGACAGACAGACAGACACTATCAAGTCTCACTCGCTTGCCATCAAATTGCGATACCTCAGAAAACGTATCCCTTCATCAATAATGATAAAAAGACGATTAGTTTCATTGATAATAATAAAAAAACGACTTGCTTTCTACCCAACTGAACGTCAATCTGATAACCAACCCTGGTCGTTGCAACCCGTTGAATCTCCTACACTTGCTTGACAACTTCTCTTGCCTGACAGGTCGCCGCTAATACCTCCCTCCCTACCCCTCTTCCCTCCTCCCCCCCCCCTTCCTCTCTCCCTCCCTTTCTCCCTCCCTATCCCCCTCTCCCTCTCCCTCTTTGCCCCTCTCCCTCTTTGCCCCTCTCCCTCTCTCCCTCCCTCCCTCTCTTTTTCTCCCCCTATCCTTCCCTCCCTTTCTCTCTCCTTCTCTCCCCCTCTCCCTCCCTCCCCCTCTCCCTCTCCCTCCCTCCCTCCCTCCCTCCCTCCCTCTCTCCCCTCTCCCTCCCTCCCTCTTTCCCTCTTTCCCTTCTCTCCCCCATCCCCCTCAGGTGAAACTTGATCGCTCATGATCTTGCCCACATCAATCTCCTTTTTCTCGGCGGAGCTATAAATACCTGAGACTTTTATCTTTCGATCAATAAACATGCTTGTATACATATGTGTGTGCAGGCATATGTGTCTGCGCGTAGTATATAATTATATATATGAACATACCAACATACTGTATATATATATTGTGTGTGTGTGTGTGTGTGTGTGTGTGTGTGTGCGTGTGCGTGTGCGTGTGCGTGTGCGTGTGCGTGTGCGTGTGCGTGTGCGTGTGCGTGTGCGTGTGCGTGTGCGTGTGCGTGTGCGTGTGCGTGTGCGTGTGCGTGTCCGTGTACATGTACGTGTACGTGTACATGCACGTGTACATGTACGTATGCGTATACGTGTACGTGTACGCGTACATATACATCTACACGCAATCGTACGCAAGCGCGTGCATGACCGTGCACGAGTGACGCACACAAGAGCAGCCGCGCACACCGGCGCCTGCAGGAGAGCGCGAGAGAATTCCTCCCGCGTGAGTCAGCCGCGGGCAATGGGACACAGACTCACGCGTTGATTAGAAGGTCACTGAAGGCACGGTAACCCAAGAGCTGTTGACTCGAGCAAGCCGGCAATTAACGAGGGTCCCTCTCTGCCCGCAACGCGATACGTTAAGTAGCTGCACAAAGAAAGGAAAAGAAAAGAAAGCGAAAAAAAAGGCCAAGGAACAAAAAAAAATAAATAAAGATAAAAAAGAAAAATGAAACATGGCCAAATAACTACAAAAAACAAACAAAAACAAAAAAAAGTTAAAAACTCCTCCCTCAAAAAAAAAAAAAAATCCAAATAATATATTTAAAACACAAGCAAAATGAAAAGAAGGGCAAGTAACTAAAAAAAGGATAACAGAAAGACTTCAAGAAATAGAAAGCTAATTCACTATATATTATAAAAGGATAAACACCAACACTACCCCCCCCCCCATTTAAAAAAAAATCATAACATGAAAAAAAAACAAAAAAATGATTTAAAAAAACAGAAAAGGAGGGTGAGAGAGGGAGTGAAGGAGGGACGGAGAGGGAGGAAAGGAGGTAGGGAGAGAGAGAGAGACGGGAAGGGAAGGAGGGATTGAAGGAAGGAAGGAGGGTGTGAGAGGGAAGGAACGAGGGTGTGAGATGGAAGGAAGAAAGGAGGGAGAGAAGGAGGGAAGGAGGGAGGGAAGCGGCCGGTCGAGTTTCCATCAGGTCTGACCCGTTGGAGGAGGACCGGGAGGGGGAGGGGAGAGGGAGGAGGGGGGCGAGGACGTCGGGGCGAGGCGACTCCTCCCAAGCGCACGCACGCCGCCCCGCCTCGCAAGGTCGTCGTCGTCGTGGTTCCTCCTCTTGCGCTTGTTCTTGTTTTTTTCTTCTTCCTCTTTTTCTTTTATCTCATTTATTTTTCTTGGTCTTGTTTTACTTCTCCCTTTT
>NC_091557.1:41846374-41848874 GCF_042767895.1 Penaeus vannamei
ATGAAATTGTGCATCTTTTACAACCTCCTTCCCCGAATCGCGGCCGGCGCAAACCAGCCCAATCGCCGCCAACCCCCACGTGTCCCAATCAGCCCCCAATCGCCACCAACCCCCACGCGTGTCCCAATCAGCCCCCAATCGCCAACAACCCCCACGCGTGTCCCAATCAGCCCCCAATCGCCGCCAAGCCTTTTCTTCACTACTACATCTTTAACCACGTGTAAGAAGGTGCTGCATGAAACCTCTCACTCAACCCCCGCCACCCTCCCCCCCCACCCCACCCCCCTCGCCTGACCCCCTAAGCTTTGCATAACGTGATTAAAGTTAGGTCAAGACGAGGCGCTTCCCTCAAGGTCGGATTCACCTGACCCCGACTCGCCCTGGCTCTCCTAACCTCACGACTCGGCTCACCTTGGCTCTCCCAACCTCACGACTCGGCTCACCTTGGCTCTCCCAACCTCACGACTCGGCTCACCTTGGCTCTCCCAACCTCACGACTCGGCTCACCTTGGCTCTCCCAACCTCACGACTCGGCTCACCTTGGCTCTCCCAACCTCACGACTCGGCTCACCTTGGCTCTCCCAACCTCACGACTCGGCTCACCTTGGCTCTCCCAACCTCACGACTCGGCTCACCTTGGCTCTCCCAACCTCACCACTCGCCTCGTCTTGGCCCCCAACCCCCGCACATCCCCGACTTACCCTTAACCCCCCCCCCCGCACACACACACACCCGACTCACCCCTAACCCCCCAACCCGCCGACTCATCCCTAACCCCTCCAACCCCCCTAACCCCACGACTCACCCTAACCCCCAATCACCCTACCCCTTAACCCCCGACTCACCCCTAACCCCCCTAACTACCCCAACCCCCCTAACCCCCCAACCCCCCAACTCACCCCTGAACCCCCTAACCCCCCGACTCACCCCTAACCCCCCAACCTCCCTAACCCCCGACTCATCCCCAACGCCCACAACACCCCACCTCACCCCCCGACTCATCCCTAACCCCCCCAACCCACCGACTCACCCCAAACCCCCCCACACACCCAACCCCCCCAACCCCCCCACACACCCAACCCCCCTAAACCCTCCAACCCCCACCTCACCCCTGAACCCCCCCAACCCCCCAACCACCCCTAACCCCCCCAACCCCCCACCTCACCCCTGAACCCCCCCAACCCTCCCAACCCCCCCACCTCACCCCAACCCCCCGACCGACTCACCTGCAGGGCGGACACCAGTGTGCCGAGAAGTACAAGGCGATGACGCGGTCCGTTCCGCTGATGTCGTTGAGGCTGACCGGCCCGCTGTGGCCCAGGACCTGCTCCCCGAGGCTCTTGATCAAGGACGGGTGGGCCATGGTGGAGGACGAGGTGGTGGGAGAGGTGGAGGTTGAGGTGGAGGAGGAGGTGGAGGAGGTTAAGGTGGAGGAGGAGGACGAGGAGGTGGGGGAGGTGGAGGAGGAGGTGGTGGACGACAAGGTGGTGGAGGTGGAGGAGGACGAGATGGCAAAGATGGAGGAGGAGGTGGTGGAGGACAAGGTGGTAGAAGTGGAGGAGGTGGTGGAGGACAAGGTGGTAGAAGTGGAGGAGGTGGTGGAGGACAAGGTGGTAGAGGTTGAGGTCGAAGTGGAGGAGGTGGGGTTAGAGAAAGAGGAAGAAGAGGAGGGGGTGGTGCTGGTGGTGAAAGAGAAAGAGGAGGAGGAGGAGGAGGATGTGGAGGTGGAGGAGGAGGAGGAAGTCCTCTTTTGCTTCCTTAACCTTATCACTCGATCCTCTTCCGCGTTTTCCTTCTCTCTCGTCTTCTTCCTCTTCTTCCTTATATGTCTCTTTTCTCTTTCCTCTTTTCCTTCTCTCTTACACTTGGACTACTAGAATTCCCAGATTTAATTCCAGGGTTTCGATCAAATTTTTCTGAACACAACGAAATGGCTCGAGAATTCAGGTTTCCTTTTTATCAAACAACCATTTCCTTTCACTTCTTTATTTTCTCACTCCTAATTATCCCTCTTTCTTCTCTTGAAACTATCTAACGGATACAGAGATTTGGGTAAATTTAGATAATCGAAAGTGCATCAATTTATGGTTATTCCTCGAGCAAATAATGGAAAAATATAATAAAATCAATAACAATTACAGTAATGAAATGATAAAAACAATAATAATAATAACAATAAAAATAATAATAGTAATGCCTAATAACAACGATAATTATAATGATAATAAAGATGGCAATAATAATAATAATGACGATAATAATAATAATAATAATAATAATAATAATAATAATAATAATAATAATAATAATAATAATAATAATAATAATAATAATAATAACAATAATAACAACAATGTTAAAATAACGACAAAAACTATTACAATAATAAAACAACAATAATTATAATAATAACCACAACAATAACAATAAAAACAATAACAATAATAACAACAATGACACCTACAAAACAAAACAAAACAAAACAAAACAAAAAAAAACA